>NC_079520.1:15974600-16109600 GCF_003711565.1 Takifugu flavidus
CGTTCTCCTCAGCGAAATGAATCCCTTTATTACAGAACATGTTGATGACATTCGGGAACAAGAATCCGTTGGGAAAAGTTCAACATGTCTATAACAGAACATGTTTTATCAGCGTGTTGAATCACATTGGGTGACACGGGATGGCGGAGGAGGGAGACCGCGTCCATTAGGGTTAGACAGCGGCTGCTGGTGGGGAAAATCAGAGGTGATGGTGTGTAGGAAGTGATTCTGTGCTGAGAGGGATGAGGGGCTCCTAAGTGGGCCGGTGGAGTTGGGCTTTACAGTTATGAAAGCGGCTCTGAAATGGACGCGTGTGGGTGCCAAGTGCCTTATCGAACACTCGCTTCTCTAATTACATGTCGACAAGCTGTCGTGGGGGGGGATTAGCTGTGGGTCCACGCGCTCATTCATCCCATGCCCCTTCTAATCCCATCATATGAAATCAATATTATTGCCTGTGTGTTTTGTGGTTTCCACTGAAATCTAACTACTTTCTCCTAAGAATATAATTAAGTTGTCCTTACTGATGCAGCTTCTATGTATTTATTTGCATCGTGGGGGTGCTGGATGTCTGTCACGCATGTCTCCGACTCTGCTTTTACAATCTTTTCAAATTTATGATACTTGTAGGTATCAAGGAAGTCATTAAAAAGCCTGGATAAATCTTGCCGCCCCATTAGCGGACAAGCTCAGGTCGGCATGGATGTGGCCTGAGCTGAGCTCGGTCCTGGTGCTCATGGTCACGATACGACCTGCTGCTCTATCAGCAAACAGCGGTTTGTAATTGCACCACATCTGCTGGCGTTTTCCTTGAGTGCCGCAGCTGTGCTGGAACTCGTTTGTGTTTGGGCGGCAGGATTTATTCAGCACGCGTGCTCGTGCCCCTACCTGCTGCAAACACCGAGCAGCACGCATCTGTGGCGGTCACCGCTGCAACAGACTTAAATATTATATATAGAGACGCATTAGACATCACAATCATTTGTTTGGTTGGCTGGAGAGTTGCAGGAACGCTGCTGCAGTAAAGGTAAAGCTGTGGTCACTCGCAGCAGGATACCTGTCACACAGGTGACGGTGCTGTGGCAGGAGACAGGTGTACGGTGCAGGGACGAGAAAAAGGGCCGAGTCTGTGTGTTCAGAGCCCAAAAGCCTGGAATGTGCAAAGCATTCTCAGTTGACTCAGATGTCTATAAAGATCATAGGCGATAGTATTATATTCCTCTTTATGAGCCAGAGGTCTTTAGAAGACAGCCCTGGAGTTTGGCACCACCCTGAACCCCCTAAATACATCAGAAATGATGATCTCAAATTAATGTGAAAACGTGAAGAAAATGTGCTTTCAGGCATTTTGTCAATGTGTTCTATTGCTGCCTCGCTACACATGCAGTGAAACGGAATAATGGGACTGGAACCCATTAGGACGGAAGACCGGATCATGCGTCCATTCCTATGCATTGAAAAAGCGAGTGTTCTCATAGTTTTTATGCTTTTTCTTGCGTGCACGTCTATTTAAAGTGCAAAGAATGCGCACATGTGAGGTTTCGGTTAAAGGTCAGGCTCAATGTTCTGGGTGAATGCACGAAGCCGGCAACAGCTCAGTAGTGTAGAAAATATCCAATGCACGTCCACAGATCTGTGTAACCACGCTTCAATCAGCATGTACAGCGCAGTGAGCCGCTCCTGCATTATTAACAAGGACCTACATCCCCCCCATCCACCTTCTTCTCCTCCGCTGTCTGAACTTCAACACGAACCTCTTGTTCCTCTCTTAGACTCTCTGAGCTCTCAACAGAGGCGCTGGGCTGGCAGCACCTCTCTATGCTGAGACAACGCTCACTCCTCTCTGCACCTGAAGAGCAGGGACGGGAGATCAGGTGCGCATCTGTGTGCTGCGAGTTGATGCGTGTGCGCGGCGCCACGGAGAATCTTTTATGCGTGCATGAACGAGCAGTGCGTGACAAGAGCTAACCCCTGAGAGGAACACTTGTCTTTATGTATGTGATTTGCATGAGTGCACGCCTGTGTGAGTGTGGGAGCAGATGGGGGTGTAAACACTGCGACGTGTCGGTTTGTTTACCTCGATGCAGGAATTACGCATGCATGCTTGTTTGCTTAAGGGCCTGGGGTGAAGAGCTGCTGAGCCACCAGGTCGTTCACTGGAAGACGCCGGCGTCAATTCCGCCGAAATTACAGGAACCATCGAAGAGTGCGTCTGGGACAGACCGCTCACTCGCATCGTCGTAGTGACTCACATGGTTTGTCGTTTTAACGCCCGGTAACCTGAAATTGTGGCTTTGTTTACATGATCATTTGAATTCATATCAACTGAAGATCTAAACTTGGAACACAGAGAAACTCTTTGATTTGAAACGCTGTTTCTTCATAAATGCCTGCTGTGAGTTGTGATAACACACACACACACACAAACACACATACACACCTTCATGTGCTGTCTTGACCCAGTTTTGAAGCTGTATCTCTTTAGTGGAAATAATTAAACATAGCCGATGCCTAAAGATCCATCGAACTTTTTTCAGATCTTAAAGTTGCCTCTCTTGGTCTGGAAAACATTGTTCTACAGAAACTACCGACGTTTTTTAAGGACAATGAAGCCTGTGTTCAAAACTCATCGCATTTCTCCGCCTTGACTCAGCTGTACGAGCACCATCAGACCTGAGGTCAGCCTGATTCGACAGACCATAATATTGTCCTGGCCCAGCTTCAGTTGCTCCTCCTCTACCCTGTTTATTTTTTTACCTCTGAGATTTTAAATACTGGTTCTTTCAGTTTATTTTCTTTAGATGTTACTTTTCTTCGGTCACCCTGTGTTTTGAGTTTATTACCCTTTTATTCTGGTTTTACCAGTACAGCACCTCAACGCTGCTAAAATCTGGTTTTAAATGAGCTCTCAAAATAAATCATGACTCGACAAAACCTTCTTTCTCCCCCAAAGCCCTCCCCCCTCCACCTCGTGTTTTCCTCACATTGTTCCGCACCTGAGCACAAGGACAAATAAAACAAACACTTTGGGAAGAATAAATGCCGTTATTATTTGTCATTCATCTGAACAACAGAATACAAATAGTAGCGAGGCCATGTAGAAGGGTGTGTTTCAAGAGACTGACATTCCCCTGTTGGAGTCTCTTGCCTATCATTTGCTCTCTGTTTTCTTGTTTCCCTTTCACGATGTTTTCAGTGTGTCTCCGGCTTGATTTTATTTGAGGTGAATGATAATGTTTTCGTCTGATCAAGGGTTGAGGCAGAAAGCATCTGTCTCCTACCTGGTGTGGAGCCAGGGCTCCGCAGCGCCTCCTAACCTCAGTGTAAAGTGTGTTTACCTCATCGAGGCTCCAGGCACAAAAGAACATGTTTTACTTTAATGGCTTATGCATTTTTAAACAACACTTCTTGTACTAAGTGCAAGTGTCTCTGGATGAATTAATTTTTTTATATATCTTGGGTCTCATCTGCATCCTGCGGTCCAGTTCAGCGATTTCAGATCCCACGGGGAGGCGAGAGAGCGTAGAACGTTACGTCACACATCTATCACTGTTCATTTGTCTCTTAACATTCAGCCATCTGCTCACGTGCTACATGGAAATGCGCGGTGCTTCTGTTCAGTCTTCGCTCTGCTTTAGGGTGCATCCATAAATCATTACGTGTGGCAGCACTTTTATGGCTGCAGATCGATGCAAGCACTTGATTAGCACAGTATCCTGATGTCAGCCAAGGAAGAACACAAATGAATGAAATGTCTTTAATCATGCTGTGACGTTTGTTTACATTGACACAAAACCAAACCTTCTATAATATTTGCATGTCAGACATTTAAATGAATTACCGTGTAAACACCCTCATATGAACAGGTCAGAAATGATCAATGATTATGCATCAATTTCTATAGTTGTCAAATATATCAACACAAATGAGGGTGAGATGATATCAGCAAAGCTGCCGGATGATGATAAAGACGGGAAATAAATGATGTGCTTGGCTTTTCTTCCTGTTCATGTTGCACTGGCTGCTACTTTAGCTAATGCTACTGCTACTTCTACACACCCTTTATGTTGATGCTGTGGGTCGCTGTAGCTTAAAGGCTCTCGTGTTCCTCCTGAAAGATGATGCATGTTTGGTTTGAACTGTACCTTCAGGTGTACCACAGCTGCTCTCTTGAATCAAAACAAAAAACACAGATAAAAATGGTGTTTAGCCATAGGATCAACATCCAGGACACTAGGAAGCAAGTAGGGCAACTGTGTCTACATGTTGCATGTGGTATTATGTGGCAATGTTTGCCACATTCTGCAACCCAATATGAATTACAATTCAACACTTTATGCAGACTTTATGGAGAGAATTTATTTAGCAATGCACAGTTTGGTTCTAATCCATTGTTAATGTAGAAGGTGTACCGTGAACTAATAATCTCGTACAGTTATCCTGTCTCTCTCTTCTGTTTATCTTATCTTTGCTCAAGGATGTTGGAAGGTCTGAATGTGCGCTGACATAGTGATCGAGATGTTTAGCATGCTGCAGCACGGCAGGTTAAATCCCAGGGGAGGAATAGTGGACAGAAATTAAGCAAGCGATGTCTGGCCCTCGGGGAAAAATTCTGACCTTTCTTTTATTTAGCTGAACTGGGGAACGTTATCTTGAAGGAGAAGCAGTTTGTAAATGCTACGTTAGCGCCTCCAAAAATGTCAACTGAAGCCCGCCCCAGTTTTGCAGCCAGCAGAATTTTGAAAACGCCCACAGGGACTGACCACAGCGTTAAAGGGGACACAGTCAACATCAAGATACCCACAAAGGGCAAGCTCTAGTTTGGATGATTAAAAGACTTTTTTTCCTGGCAAATCAAATTTAAAAACATTTTAAAAAACGCGCTGCCCGGGCTGTGTGATGGATGGAGCCTTATTTGCATCTTCTCGCGAGCCGCGTGTCCTTGCAGGAGACTTAATCGTCTCTTCTGTCACATTTTCTCAGATGACCTTAGACCGCCCTTCATTCATACAGTGGCAATAGTCGTGCTTCCACTCTCTTAATCTGATCAAACCTGGAGATGATGCTGTTGCATGTGTTGCTGGAAGCAGTTGATTGGAGATTTGACAGCACTTTACAGATGGCTGAAGCGTTTACAGACCATAGTGCTCAGCACCACCTCTGACTGAGTTCAGTGTGTTTATGCTGCTTTCAGCTGCTGAATGGACCAAGTGACAGTTGAATATTTTCATCAGCTTGCTGCTGCCTCAGTCAAGCTTCTGGACAGCCTGAATAGCTGCAAAACACTATTTAGAGATGATGTTTTCATCCCAGTCACCATTTATTTCTCTCTATCTTTGTGTTGCTGTGGTTTGTTCACTAGATTGAAATATTGTGGTCTGGCAACAACATTATCATCTGCTTCCCTTTGGACCCAAAGTCAGAACACTCAAGTAATATTCCCCACACTCGGCTGCTCTCTGCTCCACTGCTTTCATCTTCTTCGTCTTCTCTAGAAGCGGCCGCGTCTGGCTTTGACAGAGAACAGAGCTGCATAAATTCATTGCTGGTTCAATTCAAATATACGCAAACTCCATTAATTTTTTGTATTTATGGGCCCAGCAGCCTCTGGTTTACACACTTTGCCTGCTTCTGTGTCTTCTCTAAAATGATTGAACCAGTAAAGCATGAACATGCCCCATCTTGTCGTTTCCCCACAGATGCCCTCTTTCACACTGGAACATATAGGACCTCCTGTCTGTGGGCTTGTATTATTTATCCTAATCAAAGACTCCACCAGTTTACCGGTTAGTTGATTAGAACATGAAGTGATCCAATCAAGCAATAAAATCTAAAAATCCCCCAGATGATGGAGCCACGAGGTTATTTTAGAAACTACAGACCTCCACACAACATCAAATCTGATTAAGTCTTTCTAAACACAATTTGTCTGGTGTTAATGTGAATGAATGTAAGCGATTCAACAGCGTGACGCTAAAGGCTGCAGGAGAACACGGCTACTCCAGCCAACATTCTTACTCCCTTCACTTCCTATGCCATCATCAGGAGAATATAGCTTGATCGTCCCCGTGGGGACCCAGGCAGCAGGGCTGCAGAACCACAGGCCACATCCGTCTGTGCCAACAGCGCTAATAAGATTCATCTCAGAAAGGTGAAATATCATCAAATATTTGCTTGATGTCCAGAGAGTGGCGCCAAACATGGAGGACGCGCACACAAGGATGTGGACACGCTGGGCTGATTGGCAGCCAGCGACGCCCCAGAGTGAAGCCAGCCAGCGAACATCCTGGGTCTCAACCGTCACACTCGCAGAGGTTATTGACAAGCTGCTGAGCTGTGAAGCCCTTTAAAGACTCGTACCTCTGCTTGGGGAACCACAACACTGGCCAAATGTGCTGACTCACACTAAAGCTCAATGGGATCCTAATAATTTGACAAAATTGGTTGTTGATTTCTTCTTGGCTTTAGAACATCCCTCACTCAAAAGCTGCCACTTGAATAATCAAAGACTGCAGGTTAGCCAAAGCGCTGACCTGCTCCTCAGAACGTTTCTTTTTTAGTTCTTTCCTCGCCCCCTAATGGTTGGCTGCAGTACCGCATTCTTTTAGCGCCTTGTTAGCATGAAACAAGCTCAGTAGTCCAGCTTGGACATCATCCTCATCATCATTATATATTGGGGAAAATATAGTTAAATATATATAAATAATAAGTCTTTTATCTTTACTACAATCAGGTTGTCTGTGTAAATTCTCAGTCATCCAGGTCATTGTATGGTGTGGGGTCTTGCCAACCATGGGAGACAAGATGGAGGCCAAGTATTTGGCACTGGCACTGTTTTAGCCCAGCAACACTCTCAGACAGAGGTTAGTACACCCAAAGGACAAGACACCAAGACCCAAACAAAGTAATGTTGTCTATGCGGTACAGTGCCAGGAGGAATGCAAGGAACTGTACATTGGGGAAACCAAACAACCTCTCCACAGAAGAATGGCACAACACAGACGTGCCACCTCTTCGGGTCAGGATTCAGCAGTCCACTACACTTAAAGGAGAGTGGGCACTCCTTCGAGGACAGCAAGTAAGGATACTGGCCAGAGAAGACCGCTGGTTTGAAAGGGGGGTTAGGAAGCTATCCATGTTAAATTGAGAAACCATCCTTGAACAGAGGTGGTGGCCTGAGGCACTTCCTATCACCCACATACAATGCAGTCCTCCACTCCTTCCAACAGCAAAACAAACATTCACAATTCCAGGAGACCCAGTGACTCATCACCATGTGACCCAGCAGACAAAGGGGAGACACCTCAACAGAAACTAGGTGAACGACCCGACCAACGACCCTGCTAACGACTCTCAGGTGACCACCCGGATCATTAGCATGCAAATGGTCACAGGGGCTATATTTTCAAGCTCTCTCCCCAGTGATTTCAGAACTGAAGAAGCCTTCTGGATAGAAGGTGAAACGTCTTCAAGAGAAGAAACCAGTCCAGTTGACAGAGAAAACTACCTTGGATACAATCAGGTTATTGTCCATTCAGATCTGTGTCCTTCCTTCGTCACACACATCTTTTATACACAAAAGCCTGTCTCTACCCTGTGAGCTAGTATTGTTCCATCTTTCAGTGGACACACACACACACACACATACCCACCCACCCTGACCATGAGCTGATAAAAGTGGCTCGGTACAGGAAAGTGGCCAAAGTGCCTGTTTCCTCCATCGGTCCTGCTCTTATTCCTCCTCTTTCCTCGGCAGCTTTGATCAAGCAGCTTTCAACATCACAGCTTTTTGCTGGCAATAGTTCAAAAGTTCACCCCGCTGGATTAAAAGGAAAAATCCACTAAATTTTTAGCAGGATATTGATTTGTCATGGGAATGATAATCTTAGGAGCAAATTTATCCGCCTGTTTCTCCTCTGTGCTAAATCAGAGCGTGGCAAGTCCTTTCAGCTGCATTTCCAGATATACACTAAGATACGTTGTGAATACTGATGAGGGGGGTTGGATGTAATAGCCCCCAAACTGGACCAGGAATATCTGGTAAATTATTGATGTACATACACTACACCAGTTTATGGTCATGACTCCATATTATTATTACATGCAGATATGGCCATTATCTGGCCGTCGTTACAGGCACACCTAAGACAGTTTGCATTTATAAGCAGATTTATGGGCTCTAAATTCCATGTAATTTTCCTATTAAATGAGTGTAGAAACGTTTCCTGTCTGAAAAGTCCTCTTCCAAACATGCAAAACATCAGATCAATCTCCCCGGTGAGTTTGTTGCTAGAATCAACCACACTTAATTAAATAATTAATGACAAATGAGGCCTTGGTGCTGTCTCTAATTTACTGCTGCTAAATCACACTGTAGAGAGGTCGCTCCACTGATACAGAGGTCATTGGTTCGATCCCCGGACACTGCATACTGTAGGTCCTGAAGGGGGCGAATGTCTGTCATTTGAAGTGTTTGAAGTGGTCTAAGGTACTGACCATTCATTCACCAAAGTTTAATTCCATTAATCCTGGAATATCTTCAGGCATGACTTATGGTCTTAATCAGCCTCTAACTGGACAACTGAACACGTTAGTTCGAGTCCTTCATTTCTGACTAAGACACCCAGGTACAGGACCTGAAATGGATTTGTTCTGTCGTGTAGAAGCTTTAATCAGAGTTAAACTAGACAATGCATGTGTGCATTTGACATCCAGGCAAGCCCGTAACAAAAGCAGAAGGCAACGAGGGACGCATCTTATCTGCACAACAAGTAACATGTACGTTATGTTCAAGATGGACAAAATGTGTGACGATCCATCTTCCTGGTGTTTGAAATGCCGGTCTGCCACCTGACTCCAGCTGTTTATTGCATGACGTAATAGGTCGACCAGAAAAGGGGGCCATATTAGCATGCTGAAAAGATGCATATGTCCTTTGGTGCATGTAAAGTGGGACAAAGACTGACAAGACAGCCAATTCAAATATGTACACACACACATACAGTTTGCACCAATAGGTCAGAACAAAAAAAAACAGGCAAAACTCTATAAGGCCTTAGCTCCTTTTGTGTTTACCTTCTTTCTCATTGTTTTGTCTCTTATTATTTTTGCTAGTTGTGGTTGGTGGTTGAAACTATCACTCAGCGATTATGCGACAGTCAAAACTGGGACCCTCCATCAGGTCAAGAGAGGGGAGCAGTTCCTGTAAAGTTCCTGGCCCCATTATTTAGCAGGAACTCCCACAGTGGAAACCTGTCTTATCTCAGGGTGAAGCAGTGATCTCAGTCAGGAAGCAGAGCTGCCTGTTGACTCTCAAGTCAACAGCCTTGGAGAACAGCCTTGGTCAAAGAGCCTTGGTGAACAGCCTTGGTGAAGAGCCTTGGTGACCAGCCTTGGTCAAAGAGCCTTGGTGAACAGCCTTGGTAAACAGCCTTGGTGAAGAGCCTTGGTGACCAGCCTTGGTGACCAGCCTTGGTGACCAGCCTTGGTGAAGAGCCTTGGTGACCAGCCTTGGTGACCAGCCTTGGTGAAGAGCCTTGGTGAAGAGCCTTGGTCAAAGAGCCTTGGTGAACAGCCTTGGTCAAAGAGCATTGGTGAACAGCCTTGGTAAACAGCCTTGGTGAACAGCCTTGGTGAACAGCCTTGGTGACCAGCCTTGGTGAACAGCCTTGGTGAAGAGCCTTGGTGACCAGCCTTGGTCAAAGAGCCTTGGTGAACAGCCTTGGTGACCAGCCTTGGTGAAGAGCCTTGGTGACCAGCCTTGGTCAAAGAGCCTTGGTGAACAGCCTTGGTAAACAGCCTTGGTGAACAGCCTTGGTGAACAGCCTTGGTGACCAGCCTTGGTGAACAGCCTTGGTGAAGAGCCTTGGTGACCAGCCTTGGTCAAAGAGCCTTGGTGAACAGCCTTGGTGACCAGCCTTGGTGAAGAGCCTTGGTGACCAGCCTTGGTGACCAGCCTTGGTGAAGAGCCTTGGTGAAGAGCCTTGGTGACCAGCCTTGGTGACCAGCCTTGGTGAACAGCCTTGGTGACCAGCCTTGGTGACCAGCCTTGGTGACCAGCCTTGGTGAACAGCCTTGGTGACCAGCCTTGGTGACCAGCCTTGGTGACCAGCCTTGGTGTTTCTCAGCCTGGTTATGTGCTGGTGGTTACCCTTTGCTGCTCTGCCGATTCAACTCAGGTCAAGTCTGTGGTGTCCAAGGGAGAGCACGATCTTACATCCTGATGTGCTGGAGGCTTGCATTAGGGGTGTCGCAGAGCGAGCAGCATTCCTCACTTCTGAATCACTTGTTTAGGTTCTGAGAACAGGGAAACGTGTCGTATGTTTACTTCTGGTCAGTCACAACCTTGGAATTCGTGTTCCTTACAGTCAGTTCTGGTCGTTTCCTGCATGTGGCTCAACCTGATGGCTGGAAGCAGCAGCTAAATTAATGTGGATAATTTAACTTAGAAACATAGACAGGAGCAGGGGAGGCTGATCCAACCATTCATTCTCAGCTTCAAAACAAAAAACAGCAAAAAGGATTCATTCATTTTACCACCTTTAACTTTGTATTTATAGAGCATGGTTCCATCTTTCCTGCCTGAAGCACATTGGGTTATCTTCATTGTTAAGCCCCCATCTGATTCAGTTCAGAGTTCTAATGTATTTCCAGGACAGTCGGGCTGTGCTGTAGGTGATCAGAAGCATAATTATGCACACGGTGTATCGTCTAAACTATCACATTCAGAGCCAGGTGGCAGAGAGATCCGCTCTGCAAAACAGATAGCATGAATAGCATACAGAAGGGTTTTTTCAGTCTAACATTTATCTGTCATGTTTGTTTGATATTTTCAAGGGCACTGTAAGATGAATGGCCCTCCTCCACAGCTGATTATTACCATCATTTTGTGCCGCAGTATTGACACATCCAGTATGAAATTGAAGGTTTTGTTGGGGGCGCTTGGCCTATCTTCTAACCACACGGTATCCAGCATTGGCACAATGTGCTCAACAGACCTGAGGCCTTACTTTGATTGCCCTCTGAGGTTTCTTTCTTATTTAATAATAGGAGTCAACCGTGTCAACAGTTTTATAGGGAACGCGAGGACACACCAGAGTTTCTTTTATGCACGTGGCACTTGTTTGCAGTCACTGGTTTCCTTTGATGAAAGATCAGACTGTGCTCTGATAATCTCATGTTGTGTCTGTGGGCAGCATTTGTCCCATATGTTCCTTAATGCCAGAGGACGGGACACCTTAACTCTTCCTCGTAAATTACAGATGTCCAGCTCCCACCCTGACTTGGAAGGTATGGTATTCCTTCCTCGCCTGCCCCCCACCGACCCCCCCACCCATCCACCCACCCACCACCGCTGACGCCGGAGGTGCTAGAAATTCACAGATGGTCTGTGCAAGTCTACGCGGATCAATGTGCAAAAAGAAAAAAGACAAGAAAGAAACTTGGATTTCGATTTGGCTCCACAACAGAAAATAATGAAGTGTGTGTGTGTGTGTGTGTGTGTGTGTGTGTGTGTGTGTGTGTGTGTGTGTGTGTGTGCACTCTCTCTTTAATTAAAAGGCCTTTCACTTTTACAAAGTAAATTCTAGATCGTTTTTTAATACTGTTGGTGTCAAATTTGTGTCAAAGGAAACCCTAGGATGAAAATATAGTGCTGCTTGTTGTTGAGCGACACGTTGGGTAAATAATGCAGAGCTAAGTAATTAGAACGTGTCCCCACTGGAGCCTGCCTTTGTAATATGCAGCTGCATGTGTATATAATGAGTCCTCATTTTTTTTTTTTTTTGTTGTTTTGTATTTTGGGGACGGGGGAGAACGAAATGACTGCAGGCTCCTGTGAAACTGGCCAAAATGTTTTCTTCCACATTCTGGTTCAAGCAGAACTGATTGAAGGGCAATGGGGAAAACAGGAAGTGGGTGGTGGATTGCTGGGCAACATGCAGGGAACAGACAAACTACCAAAGTGTTCACCTGAACAATGAACTGGACTCGACTGGCAACATGGAACAGACTCTGTCTCTGCTAAGAAGACTGAGGTCGTTCAGGGGACAGGGGACAGTCCTAAGGCCCTCCTATGAATCAGTTGTGGCCTCAGGCATTTTCTATGGAGCAGTCTGCTGGGCATGCATCTCAGCACAGACACAGAACCAGACTGGTGACGATCTGTCCCGTCCTGCTCCCTGGACTCAGTGGTGGAGGTGGGAGACAGGACAATGCCGTCCAAGCTGACGTCCATGCTGTATAACCCCTCTCACCACCTCCAAGGCACTGATAGCAGGGGCCACCAGTGTTATTGACAGACGGTTACACCTGTGCTGCACCAAAGGGAAGGTTCCGTTGTCCTGCCTGCTTCAATCACCACCTCTGACAGACTGGGCTCATTAATACTCTGCTTGTGCCATAATACACCCATCAACTTCTGATTCTAACTACCCCGGGGTTCATAACTACCCCACTTGTTAATAATGCACCATCTACCTAATAGATACATAATCACAATAGGCTTTACTGTAATCAAACTGTAATATAGTAGGAATATAATAGCACCTTCTCTTTAAATGAATTTGATTTTTTTTTCTTTTTTGCCCTCATCTGTCAGAAATAGTTATATTTATTCTTTCTTGATGGATAGTAGTTTTATTTCTTGTAGAAATGTTACACTTTCTGCTGTTTTTTGCTCTGCGTGCGTGTGCTTTTCATGTTCTTGTTGTCCAATAATTCCAGGGCTATTCTAAAAAGTGAGCATTTAAGGTTAAAAAAAAGGCATGAAACTAGATGTCCTGCCAGTCTGTCCCCCGTCCCCTGTCCCTGGCATTTAAGCTATAACTCAGCCTGGCAGGAGAAGACGGGGAGGTGGAAGGTTAAGGCCACAGATGCAGCTTCTGCCCAACATAACATCCTGGCTGTTGCCACGTTGCGTTCCCAGACGCCCGACTGGCACTGTGGCCAGGCTGGAACGTGTGCACTCATTTGTGTGTTGACCAGATTGGAGAGCTTGTTTGCTCAGCTGTTGCCCTTTTCTTTTTTTCTTAAAACATGCGTAAGACGGCAGTTTGTCTGGTGTAATTCTGTTCTGTCACTGCTCACTTCCAGGTTTGGCTGCTGCTGATAGGTTTAGATTAGTGCACCCATGAATACAAAAGGCTTCACTTAGATATGACTTTTACAGCTAAATGAACATTTACTTCTACAGGGGACATGTAGTAAAACTACCCTTTGAACCAGGAGAAAGGTTGGAAGATGGAAAAGAACTATATTGTTTCTTCTGCAACTTCTAGATTTCCTTTTCCTCCTGCTTAAATCTGCTCTGCATTACTTCCTGGCTCATGTGGCTAAAAAAAAAAAAAGTAGGGAATTTTCAATTCAATTTACTGTTCTTGAATCACCGACCACTCAATCAGCTGTCCCATCAACGTGCAGCATAAATCCACGTGCAGAGCTGCTCAGATTTGTTGGAAGCACTTTAATTTCATAGGCTACACCTGACTGGAGCACATTATTCAAGCACACCGACTGAGGAGTCGGAACTGCAGGGTTACTTAGTATTTTTAAGTTGAATAATCATAAGACGATGATTTAAGTGTCACCATTTCATCTGATAACCCTCAATTCAGTGAGGATGTTGGAAAACAATAAGAGGAGTTTCATGCCCCATAAAATGTGTAATTTCCATGAAAAATATGTTAATTCCTTGCAAGATGAAGCATCGTCACTCTCGGGGCTCTCTTTAAAGATTCCTAAATTAGCCCACATTGTATTTATCGAATGTGATGGGTAATCCAGAGAGGGAAGGTGAATTCATGCAGTGACGAGTGCACATGTTGTGATTTAAGGGTTTTAGTTTTAGCCAGCAAAGGTCGTCCAGGGCTGCTGCAAATACTTCCCCCCCCCCACATTTCAAAGAAAGGAAGCGGTGCCTCGATGGTGGTCAGACTTGAATGTCGGCTTGTTGCTGAGCTCTTGTGTGGTAGAAAAGAATGCAGAGTCCTTTGAATGTACCTTACAAAGCACTTTGATATCCAGACACAAACATTTTCTCTGTTGTGCTCACCATTGAAGAAGAATAAAAAAAGACAAGCGCTCGTTCCCTCCTTAAACTAATTGCAATTCTTTCAGCATTTAACCTTCAGTATTCACTCTGACTCCTTGTATTAACCTATTTGGAGGCAGATGAATTCACACAGCAGGGCTGTCTTTGCCAAGCAGTGCAGTTCACTTATTAAAATATCAATCAAATATTCATTAGACAATTTTCAGCAGAGACACACGCTCATAAATTTTGAGCCATGTAGCCGTTTGAATTCGACCATGAATGATTCCGCCTGCTTCACTTAATCTGCAAAATGAGACTCAGACTCTGAGGCAGGACCTGCTGGGAGAACTTAATTAATGCCAAGAAGGTCCAGGTCTGTGACTCATGACTCTGGCTAATAGGTCTCCACGTGTTGCGTTGTCACTTTGAGCAGAGGTCAGTCACCTCTTGGGAAGATTGGACTGCCTTGAGATGATCTCCCCCGGCAGCTTAGAGGATTGTGACAGGATGCGCTGTTTGAATTCAAATGGGACTGCCTGATGATCTCATCCACTCCCGTACGTGTAGGTGCATAGGGAAATATTCCGATCAAGTTCTTGGAATTACTTTTCCCAACTGTTCTGTGTTGTTTATCAGTTTGTTGTCTGGCAGTTTTTAAGCTGCCACTAAAAAAAGCAAAAAAATTCTCCATATTTTCCACTGTTTATAGCGTTTTTGTGCATGAAGCTGTCACACAGAAGGTGGACGTTTTGAAAATGCCTTCATGTGTGAGCCTCTCTGGAGGTCAGGCTTGACCTGTAAGACCTTCACACCATTATTCAGCCTCGGAAAAATCCGGCGGCAGGCTGGCTGTCGTTGGTCAACGGATGGAAATGAAAAGAGCGATAACAACGATCAGATAAGCAGAAGCTCCCGACACAACGCCATTCTTCTCAATTTGTCTGCTCAGGAGGATGTTCTGAGGGCAGCAGATGACCGTGGCAGAGGCTGCTTCGTTAGCCGTCCTCGAATACGTCAATAAATCTCCACTGCCAACTTCATACTGTATATCAGTGACATCACCAGTTTCCTCCTGTTTGTATTTATTTGTGCAAGAACGCAAAGCTTATTGAATACATGCTGATCCATGAGGGACGTTTCTAGAAATAATATAAGCTCGTGCATTCCAAATTTAAAAACTGGTGTCCTTCACAGGTGTCTTCTTTGTCCTTAAGGTGTGGCCCAACTCTATTATAGATTTATTTTAGTCAGATTTGTAATCAGCCAGTGATCACTTTACTCTGATAGATTTATCTTGTTTTTAAACCTGTTGGATATGAAAGTCCTGAATGGCACATTGGCACGTTCTGGAATGAAATGAAGCAGCAGAAGTCAAGAGCTCTCAACTGGACCTACGGTGATGTAACACTGTGCTGTGAGCCAGTGTAAAATCAATGAGACCCTCAGATTTTCCAGATCGTTGCGACGTCAACTGGAGACAGGGAAATTAACCTTATATTGCAGCCATAAAATTCATAACCTCTCTCTCGCACACAGGAGTCTTTTCCTCGGTGGAAAAAAAGAGAAATTAATGCATGATTTTGTGACTTCTGACTGAACAAAGCAAATATATAAAAGGGTCAGATTCTGCAGTGCAGAGCTGCGCATAAATTGGTCAGATCAAATGTTTCTGCATTTCATTTCCAATAGCTTAACAAACGGATGAACCATCACCTTGCTTTACAAACCAGAGATGGGCCTGTATCAGTTTGAAGAAATTTCAGCACCGACGTGCAGAAGGTCTGCGTTTCACAGCAATATTAGCACAGTAGCGCTAATTTCTGTGCTCATTGACTATGGATGAGCATCTGGTCAGTGTAGACGTGTGTTCTGATCACTGTGCTCCTCCAGAGAGCATCTGACTGTGTCCGTCCATCACAAAGATAAACACAGTGACGCTCTGCACACCCCCCCCCCCCCCCCCCCCCCCCCCCATCCCCCTGCTGAGTCAGACAAATTTAGCTTAATTTGTCAAACCCACTTTAGGGAACAATAACAAGATGGATTTAAACCTCAAAATACCTGAATCACACACAAAGTTTTTATTTCAATCTTCATGACAGTTCAAGAGGAACTCTGTGACTTCTGCTATTTTAAATCACTACATTTAGGTTCCGTGAATTTAACTGTTTTACTGGATCAGGTTACACTGAAGGTGACATTGTGCAACCTTATCTTTTGTGTTAGAGACTCACAACTGTAGTCTATGCTAAATTAAATGATACAATCATCTTATTGTAACACATGGCTGACTGTGATGAAGGGTTTATATTTCAGCTTTTTATCTGCAGTCCTGTGTAATTTTTCACTGTGAAACTTCTTAAAGGGAGGAAAAAAGAGGGAAGTGAAAATAAAGGGAAAATTAGAGCAATCCACATCAACAGTGCAATTTACCGGCTGTGTTTTGAGCAAAACAGATTATTCTTTACAGGTCAATCCATCATGAAATGATATTATGTCTGTGTGAAAAATGATCGGATTTATTCTTCCTCCCAATCCTTTATCTGAGGGAAATTTATCTCAAGTCTGCCAGAGGTCACTTTGTTGTCTCCGCCACTTACATGATCAAGCTTCTGGTTTGTGCTATTATTTGTCGTATGACTAATTAGCTCTAGACGTCCTCAGATGTGTAATATCTGGAAATTGCCCTCCTCTGGAGCCATTCCGGGTTCATAACTGTAACCGAGATGAAATGAGCTGCATTAAATACCACTGACCAGGCTGTGGAAATAACAGCACTGGCATCTGTGCTTCACTGGAAATAAAAATAGTCAATTTATACACCCATATGAGCCCAAATTTATTGAAAGCGAAAACAATTGTGTTCCTCCAGACTGCTGAAATGTAGAAAGAATTACACAAAAGAAAAAAAACAGTGATTTTCTGATGTACAAAACAAAAGGATTCAGGTATTTATTTTAATAAATTTATTGTTTAACAGATTTGTGTTAGTAATACATGTGTCCCCTGATTTCAGCATCATTTTATCTTTTAATATAAGTAGTATTCAAATGATCTAAAATACAGTAGCAGTGATATAAAAGTGTCTGAGCTGTGATGCCTCTGAGTGACCTTTTCCTAAGCCCCACCCCCAACGCCACACCTTTCAATAACTGATAAAAGGTAACAATAGCTGATTTACTGATGAATAATTTAAAATTCAAATGGGCTGCTGATGATTTAAAGGTGATAAGTAGCATGTAGAAAAAGCATCTGTTAATGTTTGTAAGACAGCCCTGTCCCTGTGCCTACGGAGGATACATATTCATATTTTGGGAAGGAATAAACACAATTTTGGCTGAGATGAGAGAACTGGGATGTCAACATTTTCCAGCAAGTACGTGTGTGAAGATCATGTTTACAGACAGTCTCAATATCTCATCTGTTCCGTAATTTCCTGTCCTTCTTTGGGAGAGTGTAGAAAACCAACCTATCCAACCCAAGAGTGTCGACTCTAAACTGGATCTCTGCTTGTGCGTCACGACTGGTGAGAGTCCAACATCAAAGCAAACCGCGTGCGTGATACTCCTGTGCTGGTGTTCGTGCCAGAACACGCCATCGCTGCATAGCAAGTGAGGCGTCAATGCAGAAAGAAAACTAGGCTTTACAGAGACAAAAAACCCAAACCGATGATAAACTAATCACTGCCAGCGACTTTGGTGTTGCAGGAATGTCGACGCGCACATGCACCATGTCCAACCAGGAGGTTCCTCGGGGGTTTTGCCACGGGGCACTTTTTTGTTTGTTTGGAATCCTGAGGGAACGTAGTTTTAAAGTTTTAACTCTAGTTTCAACACTCGCCTGTGTTAAGACACAAGCTCACGAGAAGGCGTGTTACGTTTGTGTGGGTTGGGGGCTGAGTGGGGGGGGGGCAGCCGAAAGGACTCACAGTATGAACGGATGAATGGCTTGTTAGTGCTGTCCTATATGTGTCAATGAAAAACCTTTATTTTAGTGTAAAGGGTTAGAAAGAGTCTATAGAAGTCAGCGGTCAGCATTCATTTTTCGCAGCTTGGGGGGTAAGTTGTCCTCTGGACGGTTCCCCACCAAAGAGATGCTGACTGGTGTTGGGTTGGGGGCCGCAGTGGTTCTGATGGCCACTGGCAGTTTCTCCAGCTCCCCCTCCTCTGCGTCTCCCTCCAGTGACAGCAGCTGGACGTGCTCCTCCAGATGTTCTTGCCTAGTGGCCGGGATGGAGCTGGACCTCAGCCTCTGAATACTGAGAGGCAGGTCTCCTGTGCTAGAGGCCTTCCCCCCGGGCAAGGATGGCCCTGTTTTTAGACCCTTCCACAGAAGCTCTTCCTTGGTGGAGCTCATTCTTTGGAGTTTTCTGGGCAGCCTGGAGCTTTGGTCCTCTATGTGGTCCGCGCAGTCAGCTGACAGAAGCCGTTCCCTGCGACCAACACGGCCACTGTTGCCCAGCAGAGGGGAGGAGGGAGTGGCTGCAACTGGCAGTGGGTTTGGTGACGTCAACAGTGACTTCTCCTCTTGTTCTTTCACACTGTAGGGAGGTGTAGGGACTTCAAAGGTGTTGTGGAACTGAGAGTAGTCCACTCTGAAAAACCCCTCCTCCAGGGACATGACAGGCAGGAACCGATGGCCCCACAAGACTTCATCCTCCGTGTAAGACGTCCTTGCCTGGCAGGTCATACCTGCAATAGAGGAAACAGAGACACGGTAAATGTCCAGAAATCTGCAACATTAAAAAGGACTGGGTTGGTAAAGCAAAGTAGACAGAAAATCGGAGGTTAAATGTGGCATGTTTAAGCAAAGAATCACTTTGATTTGTGATTCTCTTCTTTATATACAGGGAAGCTTCATTCAGATCATGCAAAAACCGGTTTACTCTGACCAGTGGTCTCCACGATGCCCTCCAGGATCACCACGATCTCAAATTGCTCGTTCATGAGCGAGCGCTGCGACAGGTCAAAGAACGGGCTCTTGGAGTTGATCTCGTGGCAGATGGTTAGAGGTGACACCAAGAAGAGCTGGTCCGCTCCAGTCCCAAAACCCACATCCAGCTCACACTGGTCCAGCGGCAAGAACTCACCCTCGGGGGTCTGACGAGACTGGAAACACAAACCATCCATACGTTTTACAACTGATTCTTGATGTTTCTCCCAAATGATCAGTCACATGTATTCACATTCCCTTAATACTTATAAAGGAATAGTTAACAACTCAAAATCAACCTTGTTGTGTTCTTGCTGAGAGTTGGAATAGACAATGATGGCGCTTTCTTATCTCTATGGTCAGTTTGAGGCTTAATTAGCTTAGCTCAAGGCTAGTCAGAGTCCTCGCAGAAAACGGCTTTGTTGTCGAACCACAGGAGGGCCGAGTGTAAAGTTTTCCCACATTTAGCTTAATGAGATTAATCTCATTTTCACACATTGAGTTTAATGTCACAAAGTAATGTAAATATAAATGGTATAGCCTTTATAAGTATAAATGTGTAATGTAAATTCAAATCCAGATATAGAATTATAAATGATGAATGTAAACGTTAAATGTTTGGCAGAACGTAAAACTAAAGCTCCACATCAAATAGCGCACATCCCCACCCATGATGCCAGTCTCGGTTAATTCATGCTGACCTCAACAGCACGGCCCCACCGACACCTGATTCTGGACTGGTGAACAACGCTGGAGGGAAAGCTGAAATTAATAGACCAAACTTAGCTGCCTCGTTGAATTTAGGTAGCTTTTACCTTACACATGTCTACATCTATTTGTGCTAATGTTACACTTGTGTTTTAATCAATATTTTAGGAGGAGCATTTTTCCAACAGTGCCCCATTAAATAATGTTCCCAGGGCTCCAGTGTACACAGCTAATTATTTAATCATCCAATTTCCATGGTCAAGAGCAAAGTCAATACGCACCTTAATGTAAGCTACATATTATCTTTTACTGTATGTGTTTCGTAATCATTTGAGATGCATGGAGCAAAAATATACTGAATAGCTGATCTGAGATCGGCATCATTAGTGGGCCTGAGCTTTAGGTTACACTGAGACATTTAACATTTATATATGTAATATTTCTATTTACATTTTACATTAACTCTGAGATATTGTCATATTTAGCTAAATGTGAGGAAATTTGGGTAAATGTGAGTCGTGTCTTTATGATGCCCCATAGAGAACAGTGGTTTTATAGCTATGGGGGCTTTATGACTGAACATGACCGTTGAGGCCAGAAGTCCCAACTTACCGGCCAGGCCAGCTTTAATTTCTCTTTAAATTATTTCTGCTGAATGAATAGCAAGCATTTCTTATCTTACAATGCTTTTTGACTACATTGTATCTAGTTGGGATTTGCATTTAATTATTCCAATTCCTCATGGTTCCACTTGACCTGGGATATTGCTGTGCAATTAAACTGAGAAAGGAAGTGTTCAGAATCAGCAAATCCCTGTGCACAATACCGAAGCACAACAAAGCAAACATACTCTTACAACCACATCTTATTCCCCGTGCACTTGCAGGAATAATGACAGATAAATGCTGAGAATAACGGTGCATATTTGAGAGCGGTCTCTTCAACAAGTGAAGAGATATGAAAGAAAGTGTAGAATTTCAGAGAACGCCGGAAAGAGCTTTTGGAAAATATTCACATAAAGAATTTATTTGGTCAGAATGTGGATGGAATTTGTACGTCCATTATTCCAGCTCATTTGTGTTTGTTCTCCATGTAGATGAATCCCTGAATTACACGACAACACGAGTGACTGTTCAAATCTGTCATCAGTCAGCACAGACACTTCTGGCAGAGACCTCGGGACCGTTGAGAGAGGAGTGTCACAGATGGCAAACAGGCTGTCATTTGTATTCACAGTGATGCCGAGGACAGAAGGGTGTGACATTTCACAAGAAGACGTCTGTGCCCAAAGATCCCTGGTGAGCGAAAGTTTCACCCCTCCTGCTGGAGCAGTTAAGCTCAGTGCTCCTGATTCTTGCAGATGTGGAGTCAGGAAGCCTGACCTGAAAAGCCTCAATTCACAAGCAGATGCCTCTTCGATTGCTGGGCGCCCGTGATGAGTGTGTTTGATATTCGATCACATGTAGCCATGGGGACATACTGTCGGTGGAGTGTCATTTGTGTGAGTTCAGTGGCTCTGTCGTCCCCCTGTAGTCATTTTAGCTGTTTTTTTTATCCCTTGGAAAAATCTTTTCCGAACTTATAATAGCTGGTTGTTATGGTGATATCGCAGCGACAACAGCAGACTCTACTGAGGAGATTTTCTTTTATTTTCTTGGTATTTGGCTGTTTTTCACATTCATGAGACATTTTATTTGAAAAAAGGCCCGTGGTGGAAAGACAACAGAGGAACTCTATAACTTTAAAAAGTAAAGTCAATTTTAAAGTCTTTAAGTGCACCTGCGTCACACACGTGTGTTCTCGCCACCAAAAGAATGTGACAACAAATTACTTTGACTTCATGCGATCCAATCCCATTCAGAGATAAGGTAAAAACAGCCCCCATATCTTTTCAAATGTGCCTTGGGTCATAATGAAGGATCAGTTGCTGAATTAGCATCTTAATGGGACAAAAGCTAGAAGAAACCATAACAATGGACACGCAATGTTCTTTGGGTCACTATGATGCAAATTATGGGCCCTTCAAACAGCTGCAGGAAGCAGATGTTTTTGAATACAGTCTGTGTCTGCTGGTTAATTAGCATTCACAATGCAATTTGGAGCCAAACCGTGAAGAGACAAATGTTTTTGTTTTGTTTTTTCTTAATGGCATCTGAATCATCCAACTGTTAGTGACCCAGACAGTCCCACCAGCCAAATGTAGCAGGTCGGGGACACTGTGTCATGTATTTGCACATCTAACCAGAACGACTCGACGATTTATCCACATCAAGTTTTGTGATTTCCTGGCGCTCACGTGAACATTTGACTACAGGAGAAACACTCCAATCTCATGAAACGTTTAAACAATGTGGCCAACATCTCAAACCGATGAAGGAAACCTGTCTCCACACCTGAAGATGAGATGGGCCCCTGCACTGATGGAAGCAGGTAACAAGAAACCGTCCAAAGTTGTGCAACTGTTGCGTGCTCAAACAACGCTGGTTGCCAGCTCACTCCACTTGCTCACTCGACAATTTGACCCAGGGCTTTGAAAGGAAGTGGTGGCAACGACACGGCGGGCGGGCAGGTCTCCCATTAGTCTTGTAAGCCAGTGAGATCGGGAGGCAATTTTCTGCGAAGTCATATCTACCCCCGTTCCAGTAATGAAATGGGAGCTGCTGTTTTCCAGATGCTCTCCGTGACTCTGCTGATTGGTGCAGCAGCATTACAACCAAATTAGGCCACAGCTAAGGAAAGGGTGGGGTGGGGGGGGACTTGACACTGGACGGTTTTAACAAGGCAAAAGCTGTGTTTGTTCTCATGCTGAAACTGAACTGTCAGCGACACAAGGGGGAATTTAATGGTTATTTGAAAGGACCTAATAGAGGAGGAGTGCTTAATTCACTTAGCCACCTGAGGTTCAGGGTGAGTGAAATTGGCCCTGTCCCCGGTGACACATGTCCTCCTTGGCGGGTGTAGCTGTACGTGAGAGCGATGACAAACAAAGTTGAAAATCCGTGTGTCTGTTTCCCTGTTTGAAGCTTGTCTGCCTGTGTTCCAACAACGGCTGCTTCTCTGTGCGTGTGCATGTTTATGTGTGCCCAGCTGGATCCTGTGTGCTGGACGCTGAACATGCCGCTCGCTCAAACAGACCAAACACCTCCACTGAAACTAAATCAGCCGGTCGTCCCTTTTCTGTCTCTCTTCCCTCTTTCTGCCCTCCATAGTCAGAAAGCAGAAAGTCGAGCTGTCTCATTTGTATCTATGCCTGTCCATCAGCTCCTGTACACGGTCCTTATCACTTATGTCCTGATGGGGACCAGACTGGCGACGCAGGCGTCTGCTGACACTGACGAGCACCACCCAGCTGTCATTGTCTATAATCCCCCCATCTTTATGCTTTATTGCTGTTTGCTGCTTTGCCAGTCATCGCGGTGCTTTTCTCCCCTGAGATGTCTACAGAGCGAGTCTAAAATCACATTATGATCCTGCATCAGTCAGTGTTGCAAAAGAAAATACTTAAAAGTACTCACAGAATATTGAACTAATGTTTCCTCATATTGACTGAATCAGCCCAGTTATAGTGTTGCAAAGAAAGGCCGACTAATCACAGGGTGCGAGTGGGAGCATCACTTGATAGACTGATGAAGGTGCATCACATTCCTCAGAGGGAAAGGTGCCTTTACCTATCACTATACCTCATCAACATGTAAACAAACTTTATAAAAAATGCCGTAGTATCCAGGTCCCTTAAGAATTTACAGCCCATCTCCAAGAGAGGAAAGAGAAGTTTCCACGTCACAGAGCTCTAGTGCCAAATTTACTGCAGCGTTTCTTTTAGCGCTTCTATTGTCTTTCATCAGCGACTCTGTGACCTTGAGCTGTATTTGAGCTGAAAACAAGCTGTAGCACATGTGAAATAAAAAAATTACACATTGATTACTTTATTCATTATTTTTGCCTTGAATGAAATCTATTTTTACGGTCCTCTGTGTGCATTGTGGATTCAAATAAAATGGTGTGACGAGCAATTTAAAATTAAAAAAACGTGTCTGGAGAGAATTTTCATCACAAGAAAGAATTCTGTTAAAACCCCCCCGACCAGCAATTGTTAGTGACGGAGTTGTCAGCGAAGAGAACAGAGCAGCAACGAGTGTGTCACTCCTCCACAAAGAAATAGCGCTGCCAAGGAAACATCTGGAAAACGATCACGCTCATTGCGGAACCGTGTGTCACCAAGGACGACCGGGCTAGACCAATAAATAACCTTCCATTTTTATTGTGTTTGCAAAAACTGACGGAAAACATCCTGGACAGCCGTTCCATGACGCCGAAGTAACTGAGCGGCGGGCCTCTGCAGGAGAAGAGCTGATGCAGTATTTG
This sequence comes from Takifugu flavidus, assembly GCF_003711565.1. Classification (NCBI taxonomy): domain Eukaryota; kingdom Metazoa; phylum Chordata; class Actinopteri; order Tetraodontiformes; family Tetraodontidae; genus Takifugu; species Takifugu flavidus. The sequence goes on from NC_079520.1 coordinate 15,998,638, forward strand.
TGCTGTGTGGAGGCTGTGTTGATTAATTGCCATGAACATGCTATATATTTCCTGTGTCTTAGCTATTAGTTAAACAGTAAACAACAGCAAAATCCAATTAATTCTGCTGGGAACTGGATCTTTAGAGATAACCCTTCGATAACTCATCACAGATGTTTTTCTGAGGAACATCAACGCTGCTACTTGTCAAAAATATTAATATGGGGATCCTTTAGCACACTCTATAGTACAAAATAACTAAATCAGAGTGCCGCCTGCATGCTGCCGGTCATAACTTGATGGTATTGGGAGGCTGTGGTGGAGAAACTGTAGTGATTCAGGCTCCAGCTGTCGTCTCTTTCATTTGCAGCACAGTAAATTCTGTCACCTCAACCTTCACAGCCTCTCACTTCCACCTTGAGGATTACCTATGAAAGCAGGACTTTAGAGTGTGTGTGTGTGTGTCATTAGCAGCTCCCCGTGGTTCACATTAGGGCCACCTTGTCTTTAGGGAGGATAGAAATTGTTTTAATTGATCTCTTTTCCAGGCTGCAAAGTTTCCCAATAGACCGAGTGTCCCCTTGAGGCCCATTCATCTCTTCTGTCGACACTAAAAGCAGAGGTCCGACTTAAGATAGATGCAGCCTATTGGTGGCTCTTTTATTAAATTTGGGGGGAGAGAGACCTTGATTGTACCTGGAAACCATCTACTCATCTCAGTAGATGACAGCTATTATGGGATGCGTAATAATGGACAATAAAACACATTTGGGTGAGGTGTAAAAAATAACAAATAAATAAAAAATAAACCTTGCAAAATGCAGTAGATGAATAGACATTTAATGCACGACTTGAGGAGCACTCCTAAAACACAATGGGCAATCTCAAAAGAAATTAACGGACTGGTAATTGGGCTGTGCTTTGGTAATTACATTTCAGGTGATGGCGCTCACTGCGCCACGGTGCGCCCGCGGATGTTTTGGACATTTTACGCACCCCCAGAACCTGGCGCCCACCTACCTTGATGAGTTTGCACCTGATCTGCGCGGAAACCATGTGGCTGTTCCGCAGGTTCCCCACACGGAACATGAGGCACAACGTCCCGTCCCGTTGCGAAATCACCGCGTCCTGACTGAACATCAGCGTCTCCGCGCGCTTCTTGGGCTGCGACATCTTAATGAACATGCAGCCGATGAGAAAGGCGTCCACGATGGATCCCAGCAGCGACTGGAAGAGGAACAGGATGATGCCCTCTGGACACTTCTCAGTGATGTAGCGGTGGCCGTAGCCGATGGTCGCCTCCGTCTCGATGAAAAACAGGAACGCGGAGGGAAAGTTGTACACGTTGGCGACGCACGGGGTGTAAGACGAGTCGTGGCCGCCGCGGCTCAGGTCGCCGCGGATGTAGGCGATCACCCACCACATAGATGCCATGACCAGCCATGCGACAGTGTAAGTGAGAATGAAGATGAGCAGGTTCCAGCGCCACTTCAGATCCACAAGCGTGGTGAAGAGATCGGAGATGTATCGGCTGGTCTCCCCGCCAAGGTTACCGTGCTGGACGTTGCAGCGGCCGTTCTTCTCCACGAACCGCTGCCTCTTTCTTTTCACCGGAGCGGAGAAAGTAATGCCCCTGTTGGTGCTGACCACCTGGTAGTCCTCTCCAAATTTCCTCCGCAACGCTGACATCGCGTCAATCGCCTAGTTTCGATAAGCGACCAGCGGACTCTTTACGCAAGTTTGATGCCTTTGTCTCAGAAGCATGCAGAAGCTTTTAGAGCGCCACTCGCATCAGAAGAGATGGAGATGCGCATCTCTCCTGGAAATTAACCCCAAGACTAAGAGATTCTGCGCAATGCATGATTCAGACGCGGTCCTTTGCGCAAAGGAGTCACCCGCAACTTTTCCCCCTCAGGTCTCGTTCATGGGGGAGCAAATAGAGCCCGATCAGAACCATTTGGAGTGAAAGCCCTTCGCTCGGTTTGGCAGAGGAAGACTGCGTCCGCCCGGGTGCTTTCAATGAAAGTGTGAACGATGCGCGCTAGTGCCGCCAGCCCACTGAGGTGGGAGTGACTGGAAATTTAAGAGGTTCCAGACGAGCTGCAGCAGTTTATCCAGTCGCATCCCGTCGAACAAACAACAGAACAACGACCTCGACCTTGGCGGAGATTCTTTCTTTTCTTTTTTTTCACACACTACTTTGACGTTGCGTAATTGATCATTGATCTGTTACTGGCTAAATTAGCCAATCAACGTGCTGAAGGGTCGACCGGTGGCTTTTTGGTTCCCCCTAGTGTCACTGCAGTGGAAGTCCATCCCTGCAGTGAGCAGTGTAGGAATGCGCTTAGAAAAAAGGTGATTTTGAAGCATTTTGCAACATTGAAACATCATTTTGATGAGCATCATCTCTGCCTTGAGTGTGATGCAGCCACCAACTCCAGCACGAAGCCATCCGATGATTTCTTTCCTAATAACTTTATTATTAAAGGAATAATAGTTTTCTCTGTCTCTTTATTGTTACTGCGTGACTGTAAAATAACTGATTATTACAGGTAATTGTTGGAGGGGTTTTCCTTTGATAGGAAAATGCAGCTTCACAGTGTAAAATATAAAGAAGAAAAAAATCTGCAATATGTCCTTTTGGAACCTTTCAGAATGTACAAAATCACACATTCATAATTCGATTTTTAAAAATCTCATCAGTTTATTATTAATGTGGAGGAAGTTCAAACTATAAAGTGTAGCAGAAATATTGTAATTACCATGAGCACCTCAATCGGCAGCAGAGTCATTATCAATAACACAAAGAACAAAATGTGGTCAAATCAGAAAAGGTAACAAAGGTCCTGTGAAGCTGCAGAGCAGCAAATGGGTCCATACTGTGCACACGCATGGCTTATTTCAGGCTCTTTGGGGTCACAACATGAGGTCAGGTGTGTGTTTAAATGACTCAAACCCCCTGAAGAAATCTCTAATAAATCAAATGGCCTAAAATCAATTGCTGGTGCTGTTGGGGCCCCTGGTAGAGCGGCTCCTAACACCATCTGCTTTGTAATCAAGCGCTGTGTTTCTGTGCGCACAGGCAGAAATCATATAAACCAGCAGATGCTGGTATTATGCAAAAGACGTGAAGGACCTGCAGCAGCTTCAACCACGACGTGAACACCAGGAACCAGAGCAGCACTGGAGTATCTGCAGACAAGCATCTAGAGCACATCTCCACGTTTGGCCATCTACAAGACGGGAGGCAACACAAGCATCTGCTTGTCCAATCCCAGCGTGTTTTAAAGCCTGTTTTGTTCCAGCACACACACACACACACACAACACACACACACACACCACACACACACACACGCACACACACACACACACACACCACCTCACCCTGACTCTGGTTCATTCATTCATCTCTGATCCATTAGAGCGGAACATCTGAGGCAAGCAGAAGGATGAGTCCAGCGCCAGGAACCAATGGCATTGTGCTGACTGTGCATGGTTTCCACAAACTTGTCATTTATTTATTATTATTATATTATTATTATTTATTTATTTATTACGCTACTGTGGCTGACAGGCCGTCGTGTGTTTGCCATGACCATCATGAGTGAACCCACTTCATCATCCACGACAGTTGTGAATATCAGCTGAAGCCAAAGGGGGAAATGATGTCACGAAAACGCCGTCAGTCATATTTTCTGTCACATTTTTGAGCTCGTACATTTATTTTCAGGCTTCTGCCTTCCGGTTTCATACAAGCAACCGCAACATAGGAAAGACTAACTAAAAAGGTTTAACTAAAAGTTCTGAAAATGTGTGTTTGGCAAATGGAACTGAACTAAACCGGGGAAACTGTAACAACCAGGAGAACGTTTGCCAAGTTTTACCAGAAAGATTGTGAACAATGTACATAAGGTGGAGAAGGAAAGTAAAGACGACACAGCCCATCATACTACGAACAGAGGCACCGATTACTGTCAGATATCGATGGCTGGATCAGTTATCACTGATAACTTATCACTGATAATGAGGTTTAAGATGAGCTACTGAGCAATATTTCCAAAGTCAAAGGTTAGTGTTGATTTGCAATTATTTAATCCCAACGTTTATCTCCACACACATTTGTTAGCTTTGTCTTCATTTACCGCTAAAGAAAGTCAAATCCAAACATGTCACAGTTGAACCAGAAATAAATAGGAACTAAATTTAGTTCTTTACTGTAAAGATCATTGTAATAGCTTTACAACGAGCTTCAGTGAATTCGTTGTTTTTAGATTTTAATTGAAAGTTCTGCACGCCCTGAAATCAGGATTTGGACCGCAACATTTATGGAAGAGCCCCAACGTGGAACCATTTCCCCTGAATATCCTCGGGTGAATGGCGTCTGGCTCCTGGTGGGACGCCTCTCTCCGTCTTTGCACCTCTTTTTTCGCTCGTCCTGCAGATGTTCGGTGGGGGGGACGCGGGTGATCCAGTCCCGATCCAGTCCCGATCCAGCCCCTCAGCAGCCTTCGCCTGTCTCTTCTCACGACCCGTCCGCGGCTCCCACAATTCCCCGCGCCAAGACAAGATGGAAGAAAGCAGCGGCCGCCGGAGAACAATGTTTTGGCACTAAAACTCCCCGTCGGCGAATACGGAGAGATTCCAGGCACGTTTAAAACCACCCGCGGTCATGTGGAGGTGAGTGGGGCGATGGCGCGGCTCCGGCGTTGGTTAGAGCTTCGACTTTATCGAGATTGCGACGGAATTGTGGGGCTCGGCACCAACGGGAGATGCAGCGGGACGCAGCATCATTGTTTCTGTTGCATGGGCCGTAATGAGGGGCTTCGCTCGGGGCAGCTAGCAGCTAACTAGCTAGCTCATGGTAGCGTTATTGTTATAAACACACCTCCTTAGGTGCCATATAGTTTCATATTGGTTGGGTATTTTAACAGAGGTCGTCGCCCTCCGTCATCGACAAGGACCCCCCGCCGGGGGAAATGCATTGGTGAGCTTTATCTGTTAGAAAAACCAACTAAAGTTGGTCCACAATAAATGGAGCGCCAGCGCTGGTCCCAGCCAGACGTTTGATTTCACGAGCGTCATCAAAGCTCGGAAACGTGAGAATGGGCAATTTAGGCTGCTGCTCTAAATGCTGGTTTGTCACCGCATCCCGCACGCTTTTAGTTGCCTTTTCCCCCGTATACATGAATATATGATTGGGTTTACTGCATTCTAGAAGAAGTAGCGCCCTAGCAGTCAGCATATGTGTTAATAATGGCATCCAATCACGTCTCCTTTTTTAGCTTTAGCTAGCGTGATAGCAACATTGGCGTTAGGTAACGTTAACGATAATGGGACGGTCAAACTTATATCCCCCACACGTACTATTTACATTGCTTCTCATAGCATGTGAGTTCGGCGAGTTACTTTTTGAGTTTTCTGGTTCCAATACCTGGATGCATTGATCAAGAATGTGGCGTGAAATATTCGTTGATTGTCTCATTTTGGCTAACCGGCTAGCTATCCATGCTAACTAGCTGGCTAACTATTATGCATCACAAAAGCTCATCCGCTTTCTGTTGAATTCAGCGCCGCATCGCCAAATGGTCGCCAGGGCTAGACTAAACAATAAATTCCCACCCTGCTCTTTCTTTCACGCCCGTTTCAGTGTCCTCGGTGCGCCAGCTCGGAGTAAACGAACCGCGTCGCTAAATTTGACCTAATTATCGTTTGTTGGAGTGATGAATTACCACCGATGCGCCTTTTTACGCCACGTTAGTGATTATCTGGGCTGGCCTGCTCGCTCCTGACCTTTACCAGATTACTAACTAAAGACCTGCTTAAAAAAGGACGCAAAACTACACCCGAGTTTTATCACAATTCAGGTCTTCCTCCATATATAATCCGGAATGTTGGGAACTGCTCCCGTTGTATGGAATCACTTTCCTCTTTTCGTATTATTCGTAATTAGTTAATTGAAAGCTTTTGGGGCTGTTTTAATCCGTGCAAGGGATGTTTGTTGTTTTACTCAAGATTTACTCAAATTTGGCTGCTGTCATTGCTCAAACATTGCAAAGGCTAATTCTTCCTCCTCAGGTCAGAGTTTCCCGATATTCTTTTTATTTTTCACTGCAAGACGGAGCGCATGTCCGGGGGTGTCCCCTGTCCGCCGGGGTGTCCCCTGTCCGCCCGGGGTGTCCCCTGTCCATCACTGTTGATCCTGGATCCTTTGAGTTGATTTATCGCATCTCTAAATGCTCCGCTGCTAAATCGTGACTATACCAACTGGAGTGTGTTTCTGCCATTTACCATCTACTGTGTTGCTGGCATGTTAAAATAAGTCCATGTTGTCCGGATATCTCGTCTCCGGTCCCCGGTTCTGAATCGTTTAGTGTGCAGCCAGTCTTGGGGACAGACAATATGGCTATTTAAATGGGCATCTGAGGGAAAGATTTCATCATTGAATGCATAATATGGCAGCGGTGTACTCACAGAGTGTTGTGAAATACTTAAAGATTCTTCTGTTTAATATCGTTTCACCTTTTGTGTCTCCGCCTTTAGGATATTCTCCTCCTGCATTCCTCTTTAGATCGACTGCCCTCCTTCCTCACACAAAGTAAAACCACCACCATGAGTATTATCCAAGACAAGTTGGCCAATGAGTTTCTACGAAACGGTGGCATGGACCCCAATTTCACTCCAGGCATGCTCATGTTCAGCCACCTGCCGCCAGTCACCAGCTTTACTCGACTCGCCTCCCCGTCTGTTATGGGCGAGCTTCCTCAGGAGATGATTCTGAAGAAAGAGCGTGACTCGCCCCAGGATCACCAGGGCGCCGCGGCTGCAAACCCGGGGGGGTTCCTCCACAGCATGGGGATAAAGCAGGAGAGGTTAAATGAGTTGGACTTCCGTATGCCCCTTTATGGTGGGGGTGGAGGCGTGGGAATGAACTGTGCTGGAGGGGCGCGGGGAAGAGCGTCGCGGACATGCCGGACCTGTCCTTCGGCAACCACCACCAAAACCACCAGAACATGCTCCTGCATGACCTGAGCCTCAACAGCGTTCGATCCCTTGGAGAACCGGTGAGGTGGAACGTTCTAATTAACGTGTAGCATCGTGTGGTTTAAATATCAATTGCCCCGATTTATTTATTGGATGTTCTTACTTGGTTGTTTGCTCTCAGATGACTGGAAGGCCGGGAAAAGAGCCAAAAGATTCCTCAGGTAGACGAGGGCGACGCAGCAACGGGGAGGGGCAGGGCGGCAAGGCCCGAAGAAAACGCAGCGACGCCGCAAAGGTGCGTTTCTTCTCGATTTTAATAGACAATAAAATGGATTTGTGTCGCGGAAGATGATGCAGGAAAGCGGCAAACGCCCTCACATGTGACGGTTAATTGCTCTAGGCCATGATGTTGGACGCAGATGGGGGCTGCCTGTCTCCCAGCTCAAAGCCACATATCTGCGAGCACTGCAACGCCGCCTTCCGTAGCTCCTATCACCTGCGCAGGCATGTGCTCATCCACACAGGTGAGACGTCTTGGCAGATTTTCCTCTTGTAGCTCGGCCCAGTGTAGTAAAACACACGTGACGTCTGGCTGATTTGGCTGATGAATTTTATATATTTAATGTTCCAAGAACACAGTGTTTCAAACCTTAAACGTGTCCCCCCGAGCAATGCGCATTACTAGAGCGCTGGGGGGGCTTACAGGAACCTACAGGAACAGGGTGTTGAAGCAGGGGTGACTCAGGGATGAATCGTGCTTTACGACCCAGAAATGATGGGTTACTCATGCATTTCTGGATATATTAGTCATTTTACTGGGAATTAGTCCTTCAAATCTGTCCATGACAACCTGGTGTATTATTCTACGTGTAGTTATGATGCATATAGAGAGATTTAGAGACATATATCTTCTTCTTTTTTTAATTAAGCTAAGTAAACATGTATTAAATGTTGGCCAAATCAGGTTTGAGGCTGGGTGTTTAATCGCAAGCTCCAGGTTATTTGTGATGGGATTACAGTCGGTTCACGTGTGGATGGTGGATGGTTCTATTCCTGATCATACAGGTGAGAGGCCTTTCCGGTGCAGTCAATGTAACATGAGCTTCATTCAGAAGTACCTCCTCCAGCGACACGAGAAGATCCACAGCGGTGAGTTCCTGCACAGAGGTGGAACGCAGCAGCTGAATCAGAGCTCGGGGTTCTAATGACGTTGTGTTGCGTGATTTCCAGGAGAGAAGCCTTTCAGCTGCGACCAGTGCAACATGCGCTTCATTCAGAAGTACCACATGGAGAGACACAAGAGGACGCACAGCGGCGAGAAGCCGTATCGCTGCGATACCTGCCAACAAGTAATGACGCGTTTAAAACGGACTCTTTATCTGTTCAGATGGCTCTTAGTTCTCTTTTTGTGGTGGATCCGCTTTTAGTGTTAGTTTAAAAACAAGGCAAAATCCATATTGTGATTCCAGAAAGTAAAACGACCATTTTCTGCTTGTCTGCGTTCAGTTTTTCTCCAGAACCGACCGGTTACTGAAGCACAAACGGACATGTGGAGAAGCCATAAAGAAGGATCTGGACCCAAGCATGCTGGAGCTCAGCGAGGCAGAGTTGGGTCATGGCAGCTATTCACTTTCTCAGGGAAACTCTACCACCTCTGCACGCAAGAGGGCCAAGTCCAAAAACGGTGAAGGCGGCGAACGCAAGAGAAAAAAGAACGCCTCCGCATCGGCGGCCGCAGCCTCATCTTCTGGGGAGATGGCTCGTGAGCTGGGCATCCAGGACTTCAATATGGAGCACCCCGCAGGCTCCAGCAGTGCCATGGATGGACGCAAGCTGGTGTTTAAAAAGGCCGGCCGCAAAGGTCTCGACAAGGGCCTGCTGTCCATGGAAGATGGCGTGGACGGACAGAAGCGACTGGGACAGAAGCCTTGCCCCATGGATCACGTGGAGGGTTCCAGCCTTGATAACATGGGCCTTCTCCAGAGTGCTGGGGGCAACAAGCAAGGAGCAGCCACCAGCAGCAACTATGATGATGCAATGCAGTTTGTAAAAAAGCGGCGCTACCTCCACGCCGTCACTAACGACTACGGCGCCGGCTCGCTGCACATGGCGCCGCAGGGCAACAGTGTGATTCAGGGCTCTCTGGGACCCGAGCCCACGCTGGCCATGTTGGACTCCTCACCTTTGGAACTCAAGCATGACAAGTCGGGCATTCCCGACGAGGTACTGCAAAGCCTGCTCGACCATTACAGCCATAAGCCAGACGGGACCCAGCACCACGATGTGACTTTCGACCTGTCCGATCACCCGCACCACGTGGACCTCCAGCCCGCAGCTCCGGTTACTCCTGAACTGGAAGATGATTCGCCCAACGGCGGCGACAAGACGGCAGTGATGAGTGAGTATTCAAAGTTCCTCCTGCAGGCACTGGAGCGCACCAGCCACACTGGGCCCTTCCCCAGCCTGGGACCAACGGGACCCTTCCCGCTCCTGTCCAGCAGCTCCAGCCCCACTGGGCCGCTGTTCTCAGACAAGCACGTGTACGCGTCGTCTCCGCTGGATTGTGGGTATCCCCCTGCTGTGTCCTCTCCACTGCCCATTGTCGCCCCATCCTCCACCTCCTCCTCGTCCTCCTCCAAGTCCCACTACGGCATGCTTGTAGGCTCCCCCTCCCAGGCAGGCTACCACCTCAGCTTAGAACCCACCAGCCACCAGCAGCTGACCCCCTCTCAAGAGCTGACGGAGCAGTTGGAGAAGCAGCATTCCCCTGGAGCGTTCACCCTACCTCCCCAGGACTTGACCGCCTCAGCAGAGGGCACCAAAGGTCAGCAGTCCAAAGCTGGGGGAACCGCCGCACCCACCAATGGCTCCAGCTACCCAGACCTGTCTCCTCTAAACCCCCCGAAAGAAACAACTTATCAAATCGAGAACTTCGCACAGGCCTTTGGTTCCCAGTTCAAGTCAGGGCGCCGGACCCCACTCGGCTATGGCAATGATCCTGGGTCAGAGGTCGACCACAGAATACGGACTCCGGTGTCAGAATTCTCAGGGTATACCAGTTTGTTAGCTGACGTGAGCGAGCCAGTGAGTACAGGATCAAAAACCCCAACAAGCCAAAGTTACAGATAAAGGTCAAGTGAGGTGAAGAGCGTTGGGGCTGCTGGGTCGCTGTCCACATGTCCCTGTCCCCATTTCCATTTGGTTCTTGTAAATGTTTTTTTTTTTTTTAAAAACACTGCCATTAAATGATAATACAATGACGACCAGGGAGGGTCTTAAATGGCCTCAAATGCAATTTTTTGGGAAAAAAAATTTCATTTTTAATATGTATTTAGTCGCTCAATTTTTGTTAAAGAGTAGTGATTTTGATATGACCGTATCGTAGATTTAAATGTAATTTAAAACATTTAGAGGGTAGCTACAAACTTGCTTGTTTTTGTGATTTCATGTGTTCTACCAATCATCATACCATTGTAAAGTAATAATGTTGATAATTTCAATAATATGACGTTTGTGGCAGGGAAAGGCCCAGAATTCAAATGGCAAAAAATATATATTGTCTGTTACAAGGAACGTATTAACTCAGGAAAATAGACAAAATTGTGTAATAAGACTTTGTATGATGAGATGCAATTAGCACAGTTTTTACAGGTGTACTTTAAAACTACAGAGCTTTGATTTTTAATTTTGTCTCGTGTTTCTCAGAACAAAAGAAAAAACAAACCACATTACATGAACTTGTTTGGTTTCGACTGCCCTGTAGCTTTGAGACGACGGTGTGGAAACACCCACCTTTGTAGGCGGAGTCACGTCTACGTCTTAGCAGGGTTCAGCCCAGGGCGCACGTGCTTGCCGTGCGCTCGCCGACCCGCGCGCTCCTCCGGTGGCCGGCAGGGACGCCGCAGCTTTGGCTAAATCCAACCCGTCGCTCTCACAGCAGTCTAGATGCAATCAACATCGACCTTTTTTTATTTTCGTTGTCGTACTGTTACTGAGATGGTTAATTTATTGTTTTAAACCAAGCCGCGACTTTTCAACGACTCCTCTTGCTGTTGCTTTTTTTTTTTTTTTGTCAGTGGAATCAAACAAGCACTTTTTAAAACAAATCATTGGAAACAACCCGTTCAATTTACAAAGGTGATGCGTGACTATTCTGTTACCGGTTATGGATATTTTAAAAGGAAAAAAACTGTGAATGGGGTTTTGGGTGGGTGGGGGGGGGGGGGGTGTGATGGGGCAGCTGGATTGTTAAAATGGGTTTAGATAGCGGTTGACTAGGCATGACCATAGGCATTTGTATTTTGTTGCTTCTCACGGGAGACGGGACGTTTTCTGGGTTTTTTACGGTTTTTCGGGTGATGTAAAAAGATGATTTGCCATAATTTTGTTATACAATATTTTAGAGTACCTCTTTATATTTAAGTGTTTTGAGCAACGGGCTGACATGCTGGAACCCTTGTATCTTTAATCCCCTAGTTATGTTGAATGCAAACCCCCACCCATGTTTTTTATTTTATTTATTCTTCACTAGCCAAGACAACTTAGTAGCAGATATTTTTCAGCAAGTTATTACAGGACCTATACCTCCACCCCCTTGGTATTCTTATTTATCACACGGTCATAATTAGAAAGAACTGCTTTAGAGTAAAAACAGCCAATTTGGGAAAAAAAGGTCCCCCCCCCCAGAAGTCCTGCACTCAGAAGAAACAATGGCCTTCTTTGTCTTCCACGGCTAAAGCCATTCTCTCCTGGCAGCCAGGGTTGATGTTTAATTCAGTTGATTTCCTGTGAGCCCCCCCCCCACCACCACCACCACCTTTTTTTTCTTCTTTTACATCTGTGAGCGCCACAGCCAAGAGACTTTGAAGCTGCTCATATCACAGGAACAAAGACTGATCAGCCCCCTCCCTCCAATACACACACACACACACACAGACACACACACACTATGCTTTTTAATACAAGAAAAGTGTGCGTAAGGCGGAGGGGAAAAAAGACAATACGATTGACCTAAATATACCTCATATCACGAAAGCATGAGAAAGCAGGGACGTGCGTTTCATGTATGTAGTGGAAATATTTGTAGTATAGTTTCGACATAATGTATACTCATTTAACACTTCCTGTGTTTACAATTATAGAGCAAGTGACTCATCAAGATGCAAATGTATTTTTTTTTTGTACAAACATCCACGCCAAGCAGTGTTGCATTCTAGATGCCTCATAGAACATTCATTTTTCTCATGTTCTATCCCTTTTTGTTACTTGCCATAATGTGTTTTGATATGATCTCTAGAAGGATATTGTTTACAAAAATGTAAAAAAAAAACACTAAAAATGTGTGTTCTCTCTTTTTTTGAGTTCTTCTCCAGTATGCATGATAAAGACATTTTAAATGGCTTTTATTTTCTGTCACCTCAATACCAAATTTTGTAGCAGAAGCCCCCCCGCCCTTCCTTTGTCTTTATTTGTGATATGATTTCCCAGGCTGTACCTGTTATTGAGATGATGAACGGATTAGAGAAGCCAATAAAAACTTTTTGGTACAAAACAGGAAGTTGTCTGGGTTTGTGTGTCCAAGAAAGACTCGACGCCCTCGGCAGCCACTTCGAGTTGTGATAAGTTTCCAATGTCAAGCTTGGCACGAGTCCCATCTTCTTAACTATAAACCTCTAATGTATGATGTGCTGTGTGAACTTTGGTGGGAGTGGACACATTTAGGTCATACCTGCGACTTTTAAGAACCAAAGGTCTGGGTGTGGTTGTCGGAAAAGAAATAAAAGCCACTGTCTTAAGATTTCGTAATATCTTTATTACTTGAGACGTTAAATATATTGGCCACATAAAAAACTCTTTTTGAAATAATCTCAAAGTCATGTCATGACCTGATAAGAAGTGGTAAACATGTCCATCTAAAAATAGATCTCACTGGTAACCAGTTTTATCAATCCAGACTTTAGAACGTGGCCGGTTTAATTGACTTTCTGGACGTCGGTTAAGAAATCCACCAACAGGTTTGAACCTTGTTTCAGTGGCCCAGATATCAGGATGTCTCAGAGTTAAACTGCCAAATATAAGTATGATGCAGCAAAACGTCATTGGTTTGCGTCAACTTTCTACACAATGCACATGTGTGTGTCTTCACAGAGGGACAGATGTCCCCCACCCCCAAAGATAAAACTGTTATAAACACAGTGAAATAGCACTACGCACCACAAACAAGCTCACGTCAGTCATCATTTACACATCCTAAAAAAAATGGTTTATTTTTCTAGCATCAAAATAAAGTCTTATAATGGATAATGGGTGAGGTGACCCCACAAGGGGAAAGCTGGTACAAGATGGATGGATCGATAGAAAGATCTAACAAAGTAAATAAATGAGTGCACAGGTGGTGAAATGCTGACAAAGACATCAGGTAAACAGTGATAAGTGTAAAAATTCAGGCCTCAGCGTGACTCTAGGTAAGAGGTAGAGGCGGCCCTGGTGTAATAAAGACTGCTCCCAGACGCAAGCTAAAAAGACCCCAGGTCGATGTCCTTTCCTAATATCTTTTGCCCTTACATTTGAAGTTGTGGTTTTGCTTTTAAGACAGGTTATTTAGTGCTTTTAACTCAAATGCGAGGGCTTTTCGCACCTGTAGCGGCAGATATAAATGACACGGGTGAATTTTGTAAAATACCAGCATCTTCAATCTGTCCTTTTTTTTTTGACCTGCTTTGAATTTTCCACTGTCACACACCCCGCCCCCCGACCCACTCCACCCTCTGTCGTCATTGCCAGGATCCAGCAACGCCGGATCACCTGGGCGGGGTCAAGGGAAGAATTGACTTTTATTCAGCAAACAGATAGGAGAGGCACTTATTGCATCGGAATCTATGTTGACAACAGCGTCATAAAATCCACCTATGGAAAATGAGCTACAAACCATAGATTGACCAATGCAGTGATAGAAAACCAGCTGTGAGATGCGGGGGGGGGGGGGGTTGCATTGGAGAATCTGGCCCTTTGTTTTTTTCTCTCAGGTCATTTTCATTTCCATGACGTAGGAAACGGGGTCAAAGTCACTTGATATGGGATAATATCTTTTTATTGGAGGTAAATGGTTCAGTGTGTGCTGGAGGTGCCGTTGGATGTTCTGAAAGACCTGACCTTCACCTTTTCTCTGGCCGCCTCCTCTTGTGGCCTTTACAATAGGTAGTAGATTTTCCTTCACCGCACTTGTTGGTGTGACCCAGTAGGTTGTGGTAAGAGGTCTCTCAGGTGTGTTCAGATGCACAGTGGAGATATGGCGGGTGGGTGTGGACACAGTCTAAACCAGGCCAGTGAAGAAATCATCTTTATGGGGGTTGGTTTGTGGTTTAATGATGAATGACTGGACTGCCATAAATTCATAAAATGACTTGCAGGGACTGCGATCTTTGCCCTCTGTGTTTGTTTAATCATCTGTTGGTAACCTATGAAGTCTGAGATGAACACGGATGCAGCTCTTTAACTTTCTGTTCTTCAACGCAGCCGGCGCAGCTTCATGTTTTCTTCATCATTGTATACATGAATATTCTTATTTTTTTGCCTTGTACATTAACAGCTGTAGCAAGAACCAGGAACCACGACATCAGTCATGAGAAAATGGCCCTGATCTAATGTGCCTGGTGGAGCCGATGAAGAGCCTTAACCTGAGCTTGACGTCATGATTGCAGGAAATGAATGCTGGGAAACTTTTATGATTTGAAATTGAAGTTCTTCAGTTCTGTGAATCATTGATAAACTTCTTAATGATAAACAGATAAACTGACCAATGGCCTGACTTTTTGGGCAGGGAACCTGCTGTAGCACGTACGGAGTCCTTGCAGGCGTGGCTTGTGACGCCCGAGCCCTTGTTATATCAAAAGTTCCAGGGCACTCAAAACGCTCACTCCCTCACTACGCCGGACGTTTCTGCGATGGCTCAAGCCTTCAGATTTCTCCTGGCTCTTTTGCTTCTCTTTGCCTGTTCTGGTAGGTGGCTTTTAAATGCTTTCAAATCAAATTCTACCCTCTTTTTTTCCAGGAAAAAAATCCATTTGTCTTAAAGAAATGTTTACAACATTCTATTATGAACCATACCAATAAACCATGAAGATGTTATATATGCTAATATTAAGAGGATTTTATTAGCAGATGGCTCAGTTCAAGTTCCTCATCTATGATAAAACATTTTAAGTTTATTCTTTATTTAGAATTAACACTTGTAATTTGGAATGGCTTGAATTTGTTTTAATGATGCTGAAATAATTCCATTCCCTGTGGAACAACAGGCGGAACTACTGCCCAGTCATCAACTGGAACTCCCACCAGCACATCAGCTGTAACTACCACCAGTGCATCAGCTGTAACTCCCACCAATGCATCAGCTGTAACTACCACCAGCCCATCACCTGTAACTACCACCAGTGCATCAGCTGTAACTCCCACCAGTGCATCAGCTGTAACTCCCACCAATGCATCAGCTGTAACTACCACCAGTGCATCAGCTGTAACTCCCACCAATGCATCAGCTGTAACTCCCACCAGTGCATCAGCTGTAACTCCCACCAGTGCATCAGCTGTAACTCCCACCAGTGCATCAGCTGTAACTCCACCAGTGCATCAGCTGTAACTCCCGCCAGCACATCACCTGGGAACACCACCAGCCCAACTACTGGGCCTGTAGTAACTACTCCACAACAAACCACTCCGCCTCCAAGTAATTCATCTTGTTTTGAGTTGTTCCGTGTTTTCTGGGCCAACGCTGCATGCTGTCCAGGTTGCTAATATTTTCTTATTCCATATTCCAGATGCTTGTTCCTCCCAACCCTGTGGTCGTGGAGCCACCTGTGAAAACCGGGGGGAAGACTTTGTATGTCTGTGTTTACCCGGCGATTTCTACAATAACAATACCAATAGTTGTGAGGCAGGTGAGTGGCTGCACTATTTGTCAGCTAACGTGGAATAATGAAGAATTTAACAGCCAATTCAACCATCTCACGCTATATTCAACCATCAAAAGATGACCTTTGTTTCCATTTCAGCCAAAGTTTTCCCCGGAGAACTGGAAATTCAGAATTTACTTTTCAATGAATTGCTGACTGATAAGACATCAGAACGATTTAAAACCACCTCAGCAAATGTTTCACGAGACGTGAGTTTTTTCTTTTTGTTCTTTCGTGACCTCTATTATTCGCTAGTATTTGTTTGTGAAATTCACTGACGTTTGTGTAACTCACGCAAATCTGTTCGCATGTAATCTGAAAAACCCAGATCGAAGGAGTTTTCGGCAGAAATGAAGGCTACCTTACATCCATAGTACTTGAATTCCGGTAAGTCGCAGCGACTGCTCTTTTCCAGGATGCACATTTGCTACATTTCCAGCGTTTGTTTTCAATGACATGTTATGACGGTTTGTCTTTTTAGTCAGAGAACTCGGAGTAGTCGTCAGGCGGGGGCTGCTATAGCATCTGTGCAGATCATCTTTGGCCAGACTGCCACCATCAACAAAGATGGCGTTGTGAATCAGTTAAAAAACTGCAATAACTGCACAACTGTGAGAAATGGAACATTTACAGGTAAGTTTATTTGATGTGTGTCCTCTCCATATTTTTTATTTTATTGTTACCCAACACTGTTTGAGATCAGCCTCACATGGATGTTTCTGTCTTCTTTTTCTTAATTAAACACTCATCTTTGCCCCTGTCGTTATATAATACTATCCTCTGCCAGTATGTAGAGATATACAGGATCATTTCGTGCTTTAGTGTCTTTTCACCAGAATTCACTCACTGGTTTCCAAATGTCAGGTTCTGTAGTTTACCCATGTTTCAAGTGATTTCAAGATGCTTTTTTTTAAAATGAAGGATAACTCTTAAAACCTGGAAGGCTAATTGTTTCTGTTTCCTTGTAAAGCTGCTGGTCTGTGCAGTTCCAATACCTGTGATGTGACGACCACAACGTGTGAAGATGGTGATGATGGAAACTATACATGCAGCTGTCTGGATGGGTTTTTTACCACAACCTTCACGAATGACAGAATGTGCATTGGTAAGAACCATGTGTGTGTGTAGGTGTGAGTGTGTGTGTGTGTGTGTGTGTCTGTGTGTGTGTGCGTCTGTGTAACATGCATTGTTCTGTCTCCTTTGGCAGCTTGTCCAAGTGGCCAACAGTTCGTGAATAACGAATGCGTAGAGTGAGTGCCATAAAAAAGTCACTTCAATCTGTAACGTCGCATGTTGTCCAAAGATTGTTGAAAAACCTTCTCATCTTCTTCTCTGTCAGCTGTCCGTTGGGTTATTCTGGATTTAACTGTGGTGAAAGTGAGTATCCAGCCTGTCGGTGGGGAAAACAGTAGCACGGAGTGTAGCGGTTTAGCATTAAAGACTTTGTGTTTAATCTGTGCACTATAACGACAGTTACACTCACCTCTCTTCTCCTGGATTTCCCTGTTATCAGACTGGGAGCTGGTGTTGCTAATCGTGGGTCCCGTGCTGGGGGGGCTTCTGCTCATCACACTCATTCTTCTGATAACAGTAGCAGTCAGGTCAGTTTCTCATCTGCCTATTCATCATTATAGTGTTGTTGGAATTTACTGTACACTTGTATGGGGTCGAAGTAACAGGCCACTACACATCTCTGATCCTTTCAGATCGAAGAAGCACCGCAAGGCCAGCAGCACTGCAGACATTGGAACACCCTTCATCAGCCACCAGTCCACCAAGGCCCCACTGATCAATGGCAGTAAAGGTGTGCCGGCCGTGGCTGGAGTGCCGAGTATCCCACGAGCCACAGCTCACAACAGCCCGTACAGCAGTACCAACCTGGAGATGATCCCAAGCAACAGTCAGCAAAACCTCATTACCAATGGGAGGAACTCGGTGAGTGTGCCTGAGCGCCAAACCATCCAGCACGGTCAGAACTTTTGGATTTTCTCAAATGAAAACTCTCTTTTCCTTTTAGAGGCACCATGAAGACTATGGCCAGAGTCGACCTCAGAACAACCCCTACTCTCAGATTCGCCCCGTGAGCAGCTCATACACCCCTAACCAAGGCATCGTGAACCCGTACTACAAGAATGACAGCAGATAATCCTCTTCCAGCAGCAATCCCAGTCCTTCCAGAACAATGCCATAATGGTGAAAGGTCTGAATAATGAAGACAAAAAATTACTTTTAAAAATGTAAAAGCTTCATCATGTCACACACGCCACCTCTGAACAGCATTTTGCACTTAATAATCAATGATAAGGAGAAGGGAGATTGTAAAGATTTGACTTTGCCTTTTTGCAAATTATAGGGTGGAACATGTAAGTGATCCATCACAATTGATATTAAGAATAAAAAAGTGTTTTAAGCTTGTCAGTCTTAGCTCAGTTTTGTGAGTGAAATGAGAATATATATATATTATTTAAATAATTGAATGTATTTGTCTTTAATTTTAGCCTGTCTGTGATATTTTAGTTTGTTGTTGGTAGTTTGTCTTTTTTGTTTGTTTTAATGTTGAAACTCCTTGTTGTTCTGTTCTATTTAACTGAGGTGATGGCGGATATATTCAGTGACTGTCAGGACATGATCGAAGCCAAGTATGCAATGACAATAAAAATACATTTCCAATAGTTATTGTTTGATGTTTTTTTGTTCCTCAATAGATGGGTTGAATTTTAAATCATTTATTTTAATTATGACATCCACACATCAAGTACACAATACTGAAAGTGCTGCTTTCACATTGAACTTTCTTCCATCTAACATTTTATATAATCAATAATAGTGTTAGGGACCAGTGTATTTTTCTTCATTTTGGAGTGAGGGACATAACTATGGGCGCCGGTCCAGTTGCACCCTTGCAGTCTGTTTTCTCACCGCTACAAGCACAGGTTTGAGTCCTGGTCTGGAAGGATGGGGCCCGTCTCTCCAAAAGGTTGTAGTCCAGACGTGGGTGACAGTGTCCTCTGCTACAGTAGGTAACAACAGTCTGAGAGGGGACAGGGGTCAGGAATTTGACTACTGTACAAAATCCAAAGATTAAAGAACGCAGCTGCGGAAACGCTGGTTCTTTATTGAAGAGGATTTCCTGCGATATGAATTAGGACGGACTGTTGGATGAAAGTCGTCTTTTTATTGGACTTTGTCATTGATTGTTTGGACTGAACCGGACGGTTTGCTAACATCGCGTCCGACAGGAGGAACATCAGAGAACATCAGACCGTGAGTTACCATTTTACACGGAACACAGACACTTTGAAGAGCAGACATCGGTGCGGAGGATCTTAAAAATGTTTAAGTTTGATCGATCTCGCGGAGTCACCTGCCCGCTGCTAGCGCCGGCTTGTTTTTAGCCACGGTGCTAACCTGGGCTCACCTCCGTGTGCTGGCACGGGGCCTAGTGTGGCTGTCCCCCGGCTCAGGCTGCGGGCATGATGGCGGTGTGTGAGTCCTGCCTCCCCACGGTCTCCAAACTGAGGGAGAGCATCTCCGGGCTCCAGTCCGAACTCAAGGAGAGGGACACATTCATACTCGAGTCATCTGCTGTCGCCTCGACCCAGGAGAAACATATCGCCCGTTTGAGGTCCGAGGGACAGGGTCTGCGGGTCGACCTGCTGGACCTCTCCACTGTTGCCATCTCCCAGGCGAAACAAATCGCCCTCCTGAAGGCATCCGGCGCTGGTGACCGGAGCACGACGGCCACGAATGACACCACCCTGCCATGGACCGGGTCCATCAACGCTGAAATTCCAGCTACAGCACCGGCGGAGTCCTGCCGGCACCGCCAGGGAGCCATGCCCAAGGAGCGGCTCATTCCACCTCCTTCCTCTGCCCCACGGAGTCGCAGGGTTTCATCGCCAGGGACGGAGCAGGAGCCCTCGTGAGCTCAACACCGCTCAAACCAAGGGAACCCTGGTCGGTGGTGGCCAGGGGCGCTGGGGCCCGTCCGTGTCCCCCTCCTCCGCCCCCTGTATCTGCCACTGGATAACAGGTACGATATCCTAAGCCTGCAGGACTTCCCTCCCGTGGGTGCTTGTTCCAGCTCGCCTCCTGGTCCTGTCCGTCCAGCTGGCTCTCACCAGACGAGGAACCAGGGTCAGCCCGCTCGACCTGGCCCTCCGCTACCATCCTGGTCAGGAGCAACCACGACCCGGCGCCACCATCCCCAGGCTCCTCGCCGCCACCCCGCACCTCCAGACGATCAGAGGCGGCCACTCAGGTGCAGCGCACCCCCGCGGTGCTGGTGGTCGGGACCTCAATGGCCAGGCATGTGGCGGTGCACGACGGCCGGACCTTCTGTCATCCCGGTGCCCGTGTTGCGGAGGTTACATCCTCGGCCCTGCAGCTGAGTGCACAGCACCCCTCGGCCTCCACGCTGGTTCTGGAAGCCGGCATCAACGATCTCAAATTTCAGCAGTCGGAGGTTCTGAAGCAGGACTTCATCTCCCTGGTGGACCGTCTGCTGGACACGGGGAAGCGGCCCGCTTCCCCCACCCCGGTACGGTGACGTCGTCACCAGCCGCCTCCGCCAGCTGCACCTGTGGCTGAAGGGGTGCTGCTTGGGCAACAGTAGCCCCTTCGTTGACATTTTGTTGCCTTTTTAAATAGACCCCATCTTTTTAAACGGGACGGCCTCCACCCAAACCACGAGGGGTCCCGGCTTCTATCTTTGAACATTGACTTGACTGTCCGTTCCTGCACTACATCCACCTCCTGACTATTGGTTAGAACACATGCACACCAACACTCTGCCCCCCACTCACACTCACATCTACGCTCACCCCCCCCACGCTGCACCATACATGCCCCTCCACCACTACTCCCATGTCTGCCATCAACATCACAGATCATTCACTCCATTGACACCATCACTTCATACAGACAGAATCCCAGGACTGTTCCCAGACGTGACGGTGCTTTTATTGTTCCTATAAAAAGACACGATGAGCGCACGTCCGGCGAGGACATAAAGATGGCCGTGCTGAACGTGCGCTCTCTTTTAAACAAATCTTTTATAATAAACGATTTAATTTTAGACAAAAACCTTGATGGTATTCTCCTTACTGAGACATGGCTTGGCACTGATGCACCTGCTGTCCTCACGGAGGCTTGCCCCCCAGATTTTAACTTTTTATTTTCTACAAGGGGGGGTAGGAAAGGAGGTGGAACCGCTTCGATAACAAGGACCGAAATGTCTTCACGCGAGGTCTCTTTTAATACGTTTCCATCATTTGAGCATCATGCGTTTGTTTTTAGCAGCCCTCCTATTTTAAGCATAACAGTTTACAGACCACCCCAATACTCCACCTCTTTTATCAGCCAATTCTCGGAATTTTTATCAATCATCTATGCTAAATACAACAGGATTTTAATAACTGGTGATTTTAATCTACACCTCAACAACGCCTCGGACCCAGTGTCCAGAGAATTTTTAAACCTCCTTCACAGTCTGGATTTTAAACAACATGTCACACAGCCGACCCACAACAGAGGGCGCACCCTGGACCTGGTCATAACCTATGGCCTGTCCGTGGGTGGGTCCTCTGTTGTGGATCTGGCCGTGTCTGACCACTTTTGCGTGTTTTTTAACATCACCAGTTTTAACCAGCGGGGGGCCCCTGTGGGAACGGTGGGGAGACGCTACCTGACTCCTGAAGTGGCTGCAAATTTTATCCAGATTTTACAGAGCACTCCTGCAGAAATTTTACCAGCACCGTGTGATTTTATTGTTGACACTTTTAACAATAAATTAAAGTCAACGCTGGACTCTGTGGCTCCACTTGTCACAAAAACTGTAAGAACAAAACGTGCACCACCGTGGAGAAATGAAGAAACTAGAAAACTGAAAAGAACCTGCAGGAGTGCTGAGAGGAGGTGGAGGAAATCCAAACTGACCATTCATAAAGAAATATTTTATCAACACCTCAAAACCTACAATAACACAATCAAGCAGGCAAGAACCTCTCATTTCAAAAAACTAATCTCCAACAATAAAAACAACCCCAAATTTCTATTCCACACCATTGAGCTTTTAACCAATGGTAATTTTAATAGGTGTCCCACAACAACGACTGACACCCTCTGCGAGGCCTTTGCAGACCACTTCAGGAGTAAAATCGATAATATTAGATCCAGTCTTTTATCACAGCAAATTTTAATCACCAACACTCCTGGATCATTGCTTTCACCTGAGGAGACACTGGAGAGTTTTGTCCTGGTTGATGCGAGGACACTTGGTCGAGTTTTCTCCCAAGTTAGGCCCACAACCTGCCTTTTAGACACAATTCCCACACCGTTTTTCAAAACATTTTATGGATTCTTTGAGGAACATCTCTTATATATGGTGAATTGCTCTCTTCAGACGGGTGTCTTCCCCACCTCCTTTAAAACGGCGGTGGTGAAGCCCCTTCTGAAGAAGAGCAATCTAGACCCCAGCGTTTTAAATAACTATCGGCCAGTATCCAACCTACCATTTTTAAGTAAAATTTTAGAAAAACTTGTTTTTAACCAAGTAAATTATTTTTTAAACTCAAATGATATTTTAGAGAGGCATCAGTCTGGTTTTAGGATGAACCACAGTACAGAGACAGTCCTTTTAAAGATTTTAAATGACATCAGGTGTAACCTAGACAACAAAAAGCTCACGGTGTTGGTTCTACTGGATCTGACCGCCGCTTTTGATTCAGTAGACCACCATATTTTATTGAATAGACTGAAGAACCTGGTCGGCCTCTCTGGTACTGTTCTTAACTGGTTCACCTCCTACCTTACTGATCGAAGCTTCTTTGTAAGTATGGATACATGCTCCTCGAGAATCCATGAGACAAGATGTGGGGTTCCCCAAGGGTCAATCTTAGGTCCAACCCTTTTTAATCTTTACATGCTTCCTCTTGGGGACGTCATCAGGAGCCACGGCATCAGCTTCCACAGCTATGCTGACGATACGCAACTGTACATCGCCGTGGCTCCTGATGACCCTGGGCACATCACTATCAAGGAGCAGCACTGCTGTAAGGACATCGAACTGTTAGCCGTTAGCATGAGGCCTCACTACCTGCCGAGGGAGTTCACACATGCCCTCGCGGTGGTTGTGTACATCCCCCCCTCTGCTAACGCTGATGCAGCCTGTGATGTCCTGCTCTCAGCAGTGAGCAGGCTGCAGACACAGCACCCTGACGCCCTCCTCCTCATCTCTGGAGACTTCAATCATGCCTCTCCATTATCTTCTCTGCCCAAATTCACCCAGTACGTCACATGCCACACCAGGGACAATAAAACACTGGACCTCTTCTATGCCAACACCAAGGAGGCATACCGCTCTCTCCCACTCCCTCCCCTGGGCCGTGCCGACCACAACCTTGTACACCTCCAGCCTGTGTACAAACCTCTTGTGCAGAGGCAGCCTGCTGTCACCCGTACAGTGAAGAAATGGTCCGAAGAAGCCGAAGAGGCCCTGAAAGACTGTTTCAACACAACCCTGTGGGATGTATTCAGCGACGCCCATGGGGAGGACATTGACAACCTCACCAGCTGCATCACTGACTACATTAATTTTTGCGTGGAGAACACCGTACCCACCAGGACTGTACGGAGCTTCTCCAACAGCAAGCCCTGGATCACCCCAGACATAAAGGCCCTCCTGAAGGAGAAGAAGAGGGCTTTTGTGTCTGGAGACAAGGAAGAGCTGAAGACTGTGCAGAGGGAACTGAGGAGGAAGATCAGACAGGAGAAGGACAACTACAGGAGGAAGATGGAAAACCAGCTGCAGCAGAACAACATCTGTGGGGTATGGAAGGGCCTGAAGACCATCTCGGGCTTCAAGGAGCAGAAGTCCCAACCTGTGGGCGACCGGGGGTGGGCTAACGACCTGAACTTGTTTTTCAATAGATTTGATCAGGTACCCACCCCTCCCCCAGCCCAGTCTCCTCTGCTGCTACCCCCGCCACTGTCTGTGCCTGCAACCCATTGTTCCTCCTGTCCCCCCTCCTCCCCCTCTCTCATGAACTTCACCCCACACATTCCCGACACTTCACACCCTGGCCCATGCCCATCCCCCCCACCAACACCTCCCTGCTCCAGCCTGTCCCTCACACCACACCAGGTGAGGAAGGCCCTGAAGAAGAACAGGGCCAGGAAAGCGACGGGTCCGGATGGCATCAGCTCCAGGCTCCTGAAGTCCTGCGCAGACCAGCTGTGTGGGATCTTCAGTCACACGTTCAACCTGAGCCTGAAGCTGGGGAGAGTGCCACAGCTGTGGAAGACGTCCTGCATCGTCCCAGTGCCGAAAACACCGCACCCCAAGGAGCTCAACAGCTACAGGCCGGTGGCTCTGACGTCTCATCTGATGAAGACGCTGGAGAGACTCATCCTTGATCACCTGCGCCCACTGGTGAGCTCCTTCATGGACCTGTTGCAGTTCGCCTACCAGCCGAGCATCGGGGTGGACGATGCCGTCATCTACCTCCTCCACACCTCCCTCACTCACCTGGAGAAGGCTGGAAGCACTGTGAGGATCATGTTTTTTGATTTCTCCAGTGCATTCAACACCATCCAGCCCAGGCTGCTGGGGGACAAACTGGAGGTAGCTGGGGTGGATCACCACCTCACAACATGGATTCTGGACTACCTCACACAAAGACCACAGTTTGTGAGGGTGAAGGGCTCCCAGTCAGATCGGCTTCTCTGCAGCACCGGTGTCCCGCAGGGAACAGTTCTGGCTCCTTTCCTGTTCACCCTCTACACCGCGGACTTTTCACACAGTACATCTTCACCTCCAGAAGTTCTTTGATGACTCTGCTGCTGTCGGCCTCATCACCGATGGGGACGATACGGAGTACAGGGAACTTATTCAGGGCTTTGTGGACTGGAGCCTGCGGAACAACCTCCAGATCAACGCTGGCAAAACCAAGGAGCTGGTGGTGGATTTCCGCAGGCGTAACAACCCCCCGCCTGCACCAGTGAACATCCTGGGAACGGATGTTGACGTGGTGGAGTCCTACAAGTACCTGGGTGTTCACCTAAACAATAACCTGGACTGGACACACAACACAGACGCCCTGGTCAAGAAGGGCAACAGCAGACTGTTCCTGCTCAGGAGGCTGAGGTCTTTTGGAGTACAGGGACCCCTCCTGAGGACTTTCTATGACTCTGTGCTGGGATCAGCCATCTTCTATGGGATTGTCTGCTGGTCCAGTAGCATCACGGACAGGGACAGGAAGAGGATGGACAGACTGGTAAGGAGGGCCAGCTCTGTCCTGGGATGTCCCCTGGACTCAGTGGAGGTGGTGGGAAATGGGAGGATGATGGCTAAGCTGTCATCCATGTTGAACAACACGTCCCACCCCCTACAGGACACCCTGACAGCACTGGGCAGCTCCTTCAGTGAGCGGCTGCTCCACCCTCGCTGTGTGAAGGAGAGGTATCGCACATCTTTCCTGCCGGCTGCTGTCAGACTGCACAACAAACATAACGCCCGCTAGCACAATCTGAATATTATATATTCTGATATGTATATTGTATTCACCCTCTGTACTATGTACAGGTATACAGAGGCCGAGTATCCATTTATCTGGATTATTGTAAATATACATCCTCTTTGTATATTCCATTTGATTCCTATTTGATTTTATCTTATTTTTCTCTGAGTGCTCTTGTTGCTGTTGTTGCACTGTAAATTTCCCCGTGTGGGACAATAAAGGACCTGAATCTGAATCTGAATCTGAATGACACAGGGCCAGTTGATGCCCTTTTTAACTGTATTCTAGATATCCAGTCATGGATGGCAGAAAACTTCCTACAGCTCAACCAGGACAAAACAGAAGTCTTAGTTATTGGTCCTGAAGGTCAGAGAGAGAAACTTTTTCCAAAATTAAAGGATTTTAAGCCATCTCAATCTGTAAAAAATCTGGGTGTGATCTTTGACTCTGAGCTTAGTTTTATCCCACACATCAAAAACATAACAAAGGTGGGTTTTTACCACCTGAAGAATATAGCCAGAGTCCGCCCGTTTCTCTCTCAGGCCAGCACGGAGGTGCTGGTGCACGCTTTTATCTCTTGTCGTTTAGATTATTGTAGTGCCCTGCTCTCTGGTCTTCCCAAAAAGAGCATCACCAACCTACAATTATTACAAAACTCAGCTGCACGAGTGCTGACGAGGACCAGAGGGCGGGAGCACATCACACCGGTTTTAGAATCGCTGCATTGGCTACCCGTGCGTTTCAGGATCGATTTTAAGGTTCTTTTATTAGTTTATAAATGTCTTAATGGTCTTGGCCCGACTTATTTATCTGACCTGCTTTTATTCTATCAACCCTCGAGGTCCTCTGGCACCGGCCTTTTAACCATCCCACATGTAAGCTCTAAAACGCACGGGGAAGCGGCCTTCAGTTATTATGGTCCCCGACTGTGGAACAGCCAGCCGGAGAACCTCAGGGCCACAGAGACTGCTGAGATTTTTAAAAAGAGGCTCAAGACACACCTTTTTAATCAGGCCTTTAATTGATTTTCTGATTATTTTCAATTTATTTTATGTCTTCATGCTGTCGCGGAATTTTTAGCCGTTTGGAGAAGAAAAACTATTAATCTAAGTTACTGCGTAGGAGATGGTTTTAATCCAGTCAGTCGGTCAGGATACACACACCGAAGCATGCGGAGAGATCTCTGCTCAATGTATACAGTTCTGATCTTATATAGTTGAAGGCCCGCCTCTGAGGTGCAGACGTCTTCACAGCGGGTGTTCCGGCTGGCGCAAGAAGTTGAATGACTGAGGATGTCCCCCCCTCAGTCCTTTGACGCTGGTCTTCCTTCAACCTTTGTTTCCATGTAAATGAATGAGGAACCAAATGGATTCCGTCTGCTCTCCCAGTCTCCATCACACCCTTCCTTTTGTTCTCAATTTACATTTCACAATAGAATACCATTTCAATTTCCTCCTTTTGTATACAATTTACATTCCACAATCAAATTCCATTTCAATGCTTCTTTATGTCTTATCCTTATTTTATTTGATACTTTTACTGTTTTACTCCCTCAGTTCTTAGTCTCTCAGTTTTTAGTCTTTCACCTTTTATCCCATTTACTGTTTTAGTCTGTTTTAGTCTTAGTACTGTTTTACTACTTCAATTCTTAGTTCCTCAGCTTTTAGCTTTTATACCTTTTATCCCATTTACTGTTTCAGTCCTTCAGTTTTTAGCTCCAGTGTCTCCTCATGGTGTTTCCTCATGGGGGCCTGCCAGGCTGGGAGATGTTTCCGGTCTACCACTGGGGGTGCTGTCCCGTGGACAGCTCTGGCCTGGGTGGTTAGGGGGGCTCTGTGCTTTGGTGTGGAGCCTCCGGTCTGTCCGGGTCGGGCTGGTCTTTGTGGCGGTACCGCCTGTGGTCACGGACCGTGACCTCCCTCGGCCTGGTGGGCCTCCAAAGGTGGCGTCTCCTTCGCCTCAGGTCTCGGTGCCCAGCCATGTCTCAACTTGTCTAAGCTTGTTTGTGTGTGTGGATGTGTGTGTAAGTGTGTTGTATGCGTGTGTGTGTGTGTGTCCTTTTCTTGATTCTCTTGTTCTCTTTGCTGTTTTTATCCTTTGTGAGGCACTTTGTGCTACCTAGCGTATGAAAAGTGCCATATAAATAAAGATTGATATTGATATTGATACTGTTGGGATGGCTGGACGGCCCTCTCTCCAACTACAGCCTCAGATTACTTGGTCATCTTTACACGTCTTTGGCCCCGTCGGGCAGATTTGGGTGGCAACTCAACATCCTGCTATTGTGTACTCTCATTACCTCAGTTAAATCAATATATTTCTCTTTTCAGGATATTTTTGAGAACCAGTTATGTCTTGGGAGACAGCAGAGGTTGCCATAATGTTCCATAACATTTACAATAACCAATGTTAGTGTATGATGACACATCTGTGTTCAGTATCGGTTTCCCGAGTGTGTCCTCCATTTCTTGGATCGATGGACTGCAAGATTAAATCATAAAATCCTTTTTCCTTTTTCCACATCAAATGTAACTCCCACTAGCACATCAGCTGTAACTACCGCCAGCACATCAACTGGAACTCCCACCACCCCATCAACTGGAACTCCCACCAGTCCATCAACTGGAACTCCCACCAGTCCATCAACTGGAACTCCCACCAGTCCATCAGCTGGAACTCCCACCAGTCCATCAACTGGATCCCCCGCCACCCCATCACCTGGGCCTGTAGTAACTACTCCACAACAAACCACTGCGCCTCCAAGTAATTCATCTTGTTTTGAGTTGTTCCGTGTTTTCTGGGCCAACGCTGCATGCTGTCCAGGTTGCTAATATTTTCTTATTCCATATTCCAGATCCTTGTTCCTCCCAACCCTGTGGTCGTGGAGCCACCTGTGAAAACAGGGGGGAGAGACTTTGTATGTCTGTGTTTACCCGGCGATTACTACAATAACAATACCAATAGTTGTGAGGCAGGTGAGTGGCTGCACTATTTGTCAGCTAACGTGGAATAATGAAGAATTTAACAGCCAATTCAACCATCTCACGCTATATTCAACCATCAAAAGATGACCTTTGTTTCCATTTCAGCCAAAGATTTCCCCGGAGAACTGGAAATTCAGAATTTACCTTTCAATGAAGCGCTGAATGATAAGACATCAGAACTATTTAAAAACGCCTCAGCAAATGTTACACGAGACGTGAGTTTTTTCTTTTTGTTCTTTCGTGACCTCTATTATTCGCTAGTATTTGTTTGTGAAATTCACTGACATTTGTGTAACTCACGCAAATCTGTTCGCATGTAATCTGAAAAACCCAGATCGAAGTAGCTTTCACCGGAAATGACGGCTACCTTACATCCACAGTACTTGAATTCCGGTAAGTCGCAGCGACTGCTCTTTTCCAGGATGCACATTTGCTACATTTCCAGCGTTTATTTTCAATGACGGTTATGACGGTTTGTCTTTTTAGTCAGAGAAGTCAGAGAGTGTTTTTTTCACGGGAAGGGGGACCCATGTTGCTTCTTCGGGCTGTGCCCGGCCGGATTTGACTTTTATTCAGCAAACAGATAGGAGAGGCACTTATTGCATCAGAATCTATGTTGACAACAGCATCATAAAATCAATCTATGGAAAATGAGCTCCTACAAACCATGGATTGATCAATGCAGTGATAGAAAACCGGCTGTGAGATGGGGGGGGGGTGGTGTTGCATTGGAGAATCTGGCCCTTTGTTTTTTTCTCTCAGGTCATTTTCATTTCCATGACGTAGGAAACGGGGTCAAAGTCACTTGATATGGGATAATATCTTTTTATTGGGGGTAAATGGTTCAGTGTGTGCTGGAGGTGCCGTTGGATGTTCTGAAAGACCTGACCTTCACCTTTTCTCTGGCCGCCTCCTCTTGTGGCCTTTACAATAGGTAGTAGATTTTCCTTCACCGCACTTGTTGGTGTGACCCGGTAGGTTGTGGTAAGAGGTCTCTCAGGTGTGTTCAGATGCACAGTGGAAATATGGCGGGTGGGTGTGGACACAGTCTAAACCAGGCCAGTGAAGAAATCATCTTTATGGGGGTTGGTTTGTGGTTTAATGATGAATGACTGGACTGCCATAAATTCATAAAATGACTTGTAGGGACTGCGATCTTTGCCCTCTGTGTTTGTTTAATCATCTGTTGGTAACCTATGAAGTCTGAGATGAACACGGATGCAGCTCTTTAACTTTCTGTTCTTCAACACATATTCTTATTTTTCTGCCTTGTACATTAACAGCTGTAGCAAGAACCAGGAACCACGACATCAGTCATGAGAAAATGGCCCTGATCTAATGTGCCTGGTGGAGCCGATGAAGAGCCTTAACCTGAGCTTGACGTCATGATTGCAGGAAATGAATGCTGGGAAACTTTTATGATTTGAAATTGAAGTTCTTCAGTTCTGTGATTCATTGATAAACTTCTTAATGATAAACCGATAAACTGACCAATGGCCTGACTTTTTGGGCAGGGAACCTGCTGTAGCACGTACGGAGTCCTTGCAGGCGTGGCTTGTGACGCCCGAGCCCTTGTTATATCAAAAGTTCCAGGGCACTCAAAACGCTCACTCCCTCACTACGCCGGACGTTTCTGCGATGGCTCAAGCCTTCAGATTTCTCCTGGCTCTTTTGCTTCTCTTTGCCTGTTCTGGTAGGTGGCTCTTAAATGCTTTCAAATCAAATTCTACCCTATTTTTTTCCCAGGAAAAAAATCCATTTGTCTTAAAGAAATGTTTACAACGTTCTATTCTGAACCATACCAATAAACCATGAAGATGTTACATATGCTAATATTAAGAGGATTTTATTAGCAGATGGCTCAGTTCAAGTTCCTCATCTATGATAAAACACTCTCTCACTCACTCACTCATTCATTTTCTACCGCTTGTTCCTCCACTGAGGGTCGCGGGGGGGCTGGAGCCTATCCCAGCACAATGGGCGGAGGCAGGGTACACCCTGGACTGGACGCCAGTCAATCGCAGGGCTAACACATACAGACAGACAACCATTCACTCTCACACTCATACTCACACTCACACCTACGGGCAATTTAGAGTTTCCAATAAGCCTAATCCCCAATCATGCATGTCTTTGGACTGTGGGAGGAAGCCGGAGTACCCGGAGAGAACCCACGCAGGCACAGGGAGAACATGCAAACTCCACACAGAAAGTCCCCAGCCTCAGTGCCAACCGGGGATCGAACCCGGGGCCTTCTTGCTGTGAGGCAACAGTGCTAACCACCACACCACCGTGCCGCCCCTATGATAAAACATTTTAAGTTTATTCTTTATTTAGAATTAACACTTGTAATTTGGAACGGCTTGAATTTGTTTTAATGATGTTGAAATAATTCCATTTCCTGTGGAACAACAGGTGTATCATCAACTGTAACTCCCACCAGCACATCAACTGTAATTACCACCAGCCCATCAACTGGAACTTCCGCCAGCATCAACTGGAACTTCCGCCACCCCATCAACTGGAACTTCCGCCACCCCATCAACTGGAACTTCCGCCACCCCATCAACTGGAACTTCCGCCAGCACACATCAACTGGAACTTCCGCCAGCACATCAACTGTAACTTCCGCCACCCCATCAACTGGAACTTCCGCCACCCCATCAACTGGAACTTCCGCCACCCCCCCATCAACTGTAACTTCCGCCAGCACATCAACTGTAACTTCCCTTCCGCCACCCCATCAACTGGAACTTCCGCCGCCACCCCATCAACTGGAACTTCCGCCACCCCATCAACTGGAACTTCCGCCACCCCATCAACTGGAACTTCCGCCAGCACATCAACTGGAAATACCACCACCCCATCACCTGTAACTCCCGCCAGCCACATCAACTGGAACTTCCGCCACCCCATCAACTGGAACTTCCGCCACCCCATCAACTGAACTTCCGCCACCCCATCAACTGGAACTTCCGCCACCCCATCAACTGTAACTTCCGCCACCCCATCACTGGAACTTCCGCCACCCCATCAACTGGAACTTCCGCCACCCCATCAACTGGAACTTCCGCCACCCCATCAACTGGAACTTCCGCCACCCCATCAACTGGAACTTCCGCCACCCCATCAACTGAACTTCCGCCAGCACATCAACTGGAACTCCCGCCAGCACATCAACTGTAACTTCCGCCACCCCATCAACTGGAACTTCCGCCCCCCCATCAACTGGAACTTCCGCCACCCCATCAACTGTAACTTCCGCCAGCACATCAACTGTAACTTCCGCCACCCCATCAACTGGAACTTCCGCCACCCCATCAACTGGAACTTCCGCCACCCCATCAACTGGAACTTCCGCCACCCCATCAACTGGAACTTCCGCCAGCACATCAACTGGAACTTCCGCCACCACATCAACTGTAACTCCCGCCAGCACATCAACTGGAACTTCCGTCAGCACATCAACTGGAACTTCCGCCAGCACATCAACTGGAACTTCCGCCACCCCATCAACTGGAACTTCCGCCACCCCATCAACTGGAACTTCCGCCAGCACATCAACTGGAACTTCCGCCAGCACATCAACTGGAACTTCCGCCACCCCATCAACTGGAACTTCCGCCACCCCATCAACTGTAACTCCCGCCACCCCATCAACTGGAACTTCCCGCCAGCCATCAACTGGAACTTCCGCCACCCCATCAACTGGAACTTCCGCCACCCCATCAACTGGAACTCCCGCCAGCACATCAACTGGAACTTCCGCCAGCACCCCATCAACTGGAACTTCCGCCACCCCATCAACTGGAACTTCCTTCCGCCAGTCCATCAACTGGAACTTCCGCCACCCCCATCAACTGGAACTTCCGCCACCCCATCAACTGGAACTTCCGCCGCCAGCACATCAACTGGAACTTCCGCCACCCCATCAACTGGAACTTCCGCCAGCACATCAACTGGAACTTCCGCCACCCCATCAACTGGAACTTCCGCCACCCCATCAACTGGAACTCCCGCCAGCACATCAACTGGAACTCCGCCAGCACATCAACTGGAACTTCCGCCAGCACATCAACTGGAACTTCCTCCGCCACCCCATCAACTGGAACTTCCGCCAGTCCATCAACTGGAACTTCCGCCAGCACATCAACTGGAACTTCCGCCACCCCAACTACTCCACAACAAACCACTCCGCCTCCAAGTAATTCATCTTGTTTTGAGTTGTTCCGTGTTTTCTGGGCCAACGCTGCATGCTGTCCAGGTTGCTAATATTTTCTTATTCCATATTCCAGATGCTTGTTCCTCCCAACCCTGTGGTCGTGGAGCCACCTGTGAAAACCGGGGGGAAGACTTTGTATGTCTGTGTTTACCTGGCGATTTCTACAATAACAATACCAGTAGTTGTGAGGCAGGTGAGTGGCTGCACTATTTGTCAGCTAACGTGGAATAATGAAGAATTTAACAGCCAATTCAACCATCTCACGCTATATTCAACCATCAAAAGATGACCTTTGTTTCCATTTCAGCCAAAGTTTTCCCCGGACAACTGGAAATTCAGAATTTACCTTTCAATGAATTGCTGACTGATAAGACATCAGAACTATTTAAAAACGCCTCAGCAAATGTTACACGAGACGTGAGTTTTTTCTTTTTGTTCTTTCGTGACCTCTATTATTCGCTAGTATTTGCTTGTGAAATTCACTGACATTTGTGTAACTCACGCAAATCTGTTCGCATGTAATCTGAAAAACCCAGATCGAAGTAGCTTTCACCGGAAATGACGCCTACCTTACATCCACAGTACTTGAATTCCGGTAAGTCGCAGCGACTGCTCTTTTCCAGGATGCACATTTGCTACATTTCCAGCGTTTATTTTCAATGACATGTTATGACGGTTTGTCTTTTTAGTCAGAGAACTCAGAGAAGTCGTCAGGCGGAGGCTGCTATAGCATCTGTGCAGATCATCTTTGACCAGACTGCCAGCATCAACAAAGATGGCGTTGTGAATCAGTTAAACAACTGCAATGACTGCACAACTTTGAGAAATGTAACATTTACAGGTAAGTTTATTTGATGTGTGTCCTCTCCATATTTTTTATTTTATTGTTACCCAACACTGTTTGAGATCAGCCTCACATGGATGTTTCTGTCTTCTTTTTCTTAATTAAACACTCATCTTTGCCCCTGTCGTTATATAATACTATCCTCTGCCAGTATGTAGAGATATACAGGATCATTTAGTGCTTTAGTGTCTTTTCACCAGAATTCACTCACTGGTTTCCAAATGTCAGGTTCTGTAGTTTACCCATGTTTCAAGTGATTTCAAGATGCTTTTTTTAAAAATGAAGGATAACTCTTAAAACCTGGATGGCTAATTGTTTCTGTTTCCTTGTAAAGTTACTGGTCTGTGCAGTTTAAATGTCTGTGATAAGATGACCACAAGGTGTGAAGATGATGATGGAACAAGTACATGCAGCTGTCTGGATGGGTTTATTCCCACAAACTTGACTGACAGCGTGTGCACTGGTAAGAACCATGTGTGCGTGTAGGTGTGTGTGTGTGTGGTGTGTGTGTGTGTGTGTGTGTGTGTGTGTGCGTCTGTGTAACATGCATTGTTCTGTCTCCTTTAGCGGCTTGTCCAAGTGGCCAACGGTTCGTGGATAACAAATGCGTAGAGTGAGTGCCATAAAAAAGTCACTTCAATCTGTAACGTCGCATGTTGTCCAAAGATTGTTGAAAAACCTTCTCATCTTCTTCTCTGTCAGCTGTCCGTTGGGTTATTCTGGAATTAACTGTGGTGAAAGTGAGTATCCAGCCTGTCGGTGGGGAAAACAGTAGCACGGAGTGTAGCGGTTTAGCATTAAAGACTTTGTG
This sequence comes from Takifugu flavidus, assembly GCF_003711565.1. Lineage (NCBI taxonomy): Eukaryota > Metazoa > Chordata > Actinopteri > Tetraodontiformes > Tetraodontidae > Takifugu > Takifugu flavidus. The sequence goes on from NC_079520.1 coordinate 16,032,930, forward strand.
TTTAATCTGTGCACTATAACGACAGTTACACTCACCTCTCTTCTCCTGGATTTCCCTGTTATCAGACTGGGAGCTGGTGTTGCTAATCGTGGGTCCAGTGCTGGGGGGGGTTCTGCTCATCACACTCATTCTTCTGATAACAGTAGCAGTCAGGTCAGTTTCTCATCTGCCTATTCATCATTATAGTGTTGTTGGAATTTACTGTACACTTGTATGGGGTCGAAGTAACGGGCCACTACACATCTCTGATCCTTTCAGATCGAAGAAGCACCGCAAGGCCAGCAGCACTGCAGACATTGGAACGCCCTCAATGAGCCACCAGTCCACCAAGGCCCCACCGATCAATGGCAGTAAAGGTGTGCCGGCCGTGGCTAGAATGCCGAGAATCCCACGAGCCACAGTTCACAACAGCCCGTACAGCAGTACCAACCTGGAGATGATCCCAAGCAACAGTCGGCAAAACCTCATTACCAATGGGAGGAACTCGGTGAGTGTGCCTGAGCGCCAAACCATCCAGCACGGTCAGAACTTTTGGATTTTCTCAAATGAAATCTCTCTTTTCCTTTTAGAGGCACCATGAAGACTATGGCCAGAGTCGACCTCAGAACAACCTCTACACTCAGATTCACCCCGTGAGCAGCTCATACACCCCTAACCAAGGCTTCGTGAACCCGTACTACAAGAATGACAGCAGATAATCCTCTTCCAGCAGCAATCCCAGTCCTTCCCGAACAATGCCATAATGGTGAAAGGTCTGAATAATGAAGACAAAAAATTACTTGAAATGTAAAAGCTTCATCATGTCACACACGCCACCTCTGAACAGCATTTTGCACTTAATAATCAATGATAAGGAGAAGGGAGATTGTAAAGATTTGACTTTCCCTTTTTGCAAATTATAGGGTGGAACGTGTAAGTGATCCATCACAATTGATATTAAGAATAAAAAAGTGTTTTAAGCTTGTCAGTCTTAGCTCAGTTTTGTGAGTGAGATGAGAATATATATATATATATATATTATTTAAATAATTGAATGTATTTGTCTTTAATTTTAGCCTGTCTGTGATATTTTAGTTTGTTGTTGGTAGTTTGTCTTTTTTTGTTTGTTTGTTTTAATGTTGAAACTCCTTGTTGTTCTGTTCTATTTAACTGAGGTGATGGCGGATATATTCAGTGACTGTCAGGACATGATCGAAGCCAAGTATGCGATGACAATAAAAATACATTTCCAATAGTTATTGTTTGATGTTTTTTTGTTCCTCAATAGATGGGTTGAATTTTAAATCATTTATTTTAATTATGACATCCACACATCAAGTACACAATACTGAAAGTGCTGCTTTCACATTGAACTTTCTTCCATCTAACATTTTATATAATCAATAATAGTGTTAGGGACCAGTGTATTTTTCTTCATTTTGGAGTGAGGGACATAACTATGGGCGCCGGTCCATTTGCACCCTTGCAGTCTGTTTTCTCACCGCAACAAGCACAGGTTTGAGTCCTGGTCTGGAAGGATGGGGCCCGTCTCTCCAAAAGGTTGTAGTCCAGACGTGGGTGACAGTTTCCTCTGCTACAGTAGGTAACAACAGTCTGAGAGGGGACAGGGGTCAGGAATTTGACTGCTGTTGGGATGGCTGGACGGCCCTCTCTCCAACTACAGCCTCAGATTACTTGGTCATCTTTACACGTCTTTGGCCCCGTCGGGCAGATTTGGGTGGCGACTCAACATCCTGCTATTGTGTACTCTCATTACCTCAGTTAAATCAATATATTTCTCTTTTCAGGATATTTTTGAGAACCAGTTATGTCTTGGGAGACAGCAGAGGTTGCCATAATGTTCCATAACATTTACAATAACCGATGTTAGTGTATGATGACACATCTGTGTTCAGTATCGGTTTCCCGAGTGTGTCCTCCATTTCTTGGATCGATGGACCGCAAGATTAAATCATAAAATCCTTTTTCCTTGTTCAGCTGATCCTGGTTGATTGCCGGCCAGTATCGCTGTCTTGTGTGTCAAGTGTTTATGGCTGTGACTCTGTGTTTACAGTCTCCAGGAAATGGTAGCTTTTTGGTTGTTTGTGGCCACAGGTGTCATGTGACATTGAACAATTATCACACATTAGACACCTCATTGCCCAAATAATGCCCCTGTGTTGTTCTCTTCCTCATATTTAAAAAAAAGTACATAGTGGGTTCATCCTAATGGTTAAAAAACGTAGGTAAATGTTTCAATAACTGTCAAATAATACAAGGTAACAGGATGGTGCACAATAACAGTAAATAGTAGCATGTCTCCATTATATGGCAGTTACTTCCTGCTTGTTACACAGACAGACAGACAGACAGACAGACAGACAGACAGACAGACAGACAGACAGACAGACAGACAGAGAGGGGGAGAGGGGATGACAGACAGAGACAGAGACAGAGACAGAGACAGAGACAGAGACAGAGACAGAGACAGAGACAGAGAGGGAGCGGGACAAGTTGGTGGTTCCATTCTGTCTCTTTGCCACTAGAGGGAAACAAACACATCCTGTAAAAATTGATTGTAAAACCTGCGTTTCGACGGCATCTCTCACTTATGAAACAAAAAATCACGAACATAAGAAAAAACAGGTGCAAATGTGATTCTGTTCATATAAAAATATATAGAAATAAAGCATAAAATGAGACAATAATGTGTTTAAGATGATGCGTTATACCTTCCCATTGATCTATAGAGAAAAACCTATAGAATCATACGGAAGCCCAGCAAGAACATTGATCAGTTCTAGAAACCATCCACGAGCACAGCACTGATGGCACTTTGAAGAAAACATAAATCACATATTAAGCTGCAAATAATGGGAACATTTAATAAACCTATTCCTTATCTCTCAAACATTCAATCAAGATCAACTCAACATTTCCAAATGAGCAACAACAATGGGGAAACAGTATAAATTACATTGTATTGTGTAATACCCATCGCACACACATCGTGTTCTCATCTCTTTGTGAGGACTTTCATAGCCATAATGCATTACCCAGCTCCTGACCCTAGCCTCACCCAATCCTGATCTCAACCTTTAAACAACGTCTTAACCCTCAAACAATCCTTTGTGAGGACCAACCAAAATGTCCTCACTTGGTTAGTAGAATGAGAATTCTGGCACTCAATATGCAGCAAGTACACGAACACACACGCTCACACCTTTTATAGAAATGAATGTGGATGGAATTAAAAGCAATAGTTTAATGTTGGAGCCCCAAATTTATGTCAAAATATGAACTAAAGCAGATGAGTCCGCTCAAATTGAAATATATTACATTTCATGTAAGTTACAAATATTTATTTTAAGGTTTTCTCAAGGTGTGTACAACTGAGACAGTTTTTGAGGATTGAGACAGTTTTTGAGGACTGAATAAATGAAGGAGACATCAAACTTTGTGTTTCTCCATTGGGGACTTCATTCGAATTATAAATTGTGTCAATGTGTTTTAAATGGGTGGGGGGAGAGAAGGCTATTGAAAATGAATTTCAGAAATTCATACTGTATATAATCACACAGAGCTACATTCCTGTTTCAGAGATGATTAGTTGTATTTTCTTGCTGATGTAGACAACATAGCAACAGGTGAAAGTTCATTTTGGGGGAAGTTTATGTAAAAGAGCGAGCCATAAAGAGCCGCGTCAAAGCGCCTGATCACATTATTGGTGCGCTGATTGCTCCAGACTGCACATCTCAGTCCAGCTCTACCGATTTAGTCCAGCATGAGTGTATGAATTGTTTTCGTTTATTTAAGGAATCATGGGCCTCACCGCTCTTCATCTTTTTGCTCTTCTACTGCTCTCAGAAGGAATAGGAATTCATGTGGTTAAAGGTATTTGAATATTTTCCATATTCTCAGTGTGTCGAAAAGTATGATGATTAATTGACTTTATAAAGTTTTTATGAAGATTTTAAATAGAAAGGTGGACATGATGCAATTATTTTGCCTAAGAAATGTATATTGCAGAGCAGAGAATAGAATCAGTTTGGTATGATTGGGATGACCTGCTGAATGCATCATTTCCAATGTTCGCTGCTGAATCAGACATCAGTTATGGCTTTGAAATGATGAGTTGGATGCTCCAAGATCACAGGATGATAAGTTCATCCTGGAGATGGTGAAGAATTAACTGGTCTAGATGACCAAATCACATGATTTAGGGTTAGCTGTTGCACTCTGTATGGTCCCAGCTGTCATAAACACGGTCATTCATTCGTCAAGGAAACAGTAAAACAATTATTTCATTTTTTTCTTTGTCTGTGGACATCTGACATTAAAATGCAATTATAGCTGAGTGCATTTTGAACGTGTGAATCATTATCTGAACCTCTGTGCACTTTTTAACAGGAAGTTGTGAAAATACAGAGTTCCAATGTGCTAATGGACAATGCATCGACAAAGACTGGAGGTGTGACGGGACAAAAGACTGCACAGATGACTCGGACGAACTGAACTGCCGTGAGTGTTGTGACCAGCTACAATAAACCTTGTTTCTGGTAACAAAAACAGATTAAAAACAAAATCTCCGTTGTTTTGGTTGTTGCAGCGCCCCCGTCTTGCTCCTCACAGGAATTTAAATGTGTGACAAGCGGCGAATGCATCTCTTTGGGATTTGTCTGTGATGGAGAAGATGACTGCCTCGACGGCTCAGATGAACAAAGAGCTTGTGGTACGTGAGATACAGAATTGATGCGTTTTGGGGAAGATGCACCCTCTGTTGTAGGAGCCGGGAGCTTCTCGTTTAATTCAATGATGGTGATCTGGACACAGGTGATCGAACCTGCAGCTCCGACCAGTTCACCTGTCAGGAGGGTCAGTGTGTCCCTGCCAAGTACAGATGTGACCGTGTGAAGGACTGTGTGGACAATTCGGATGAGAACAACTGCCGTAAGATTCCGCATCCAAATATAACAGTTACACACATTAAAATGTGAGATTCACCTGGTGAGGCGTGCTGTCATCTAACGATGGGTACGTTCACATTTCAGAAGAATTTACAACTGAAATCTTTCCTCTTTTTCTTAAAATTGCAGAGTATCCACCTTGTACGGAGAGGACGTGCGCTAATGGGGCCTGCTACAACAACTCTCAGCACTGCAATGGGCTGCAGGACTGCAGAGACGGCTCTGACGAGTCCAACTGCAGTGAGTGAAGCAGACAGACTAATTAAAGGTTTAATTGGCAGAAATAGTTTTGTAGCTATTTGTTGCCATTGGAACTGGTTTATCACTGTCACTACATGGATAAGTATGGTAAATGTTACCATTTGCTCCAAGTCCTAGACCACATGATTGTGATACCGCAATCAACAAACATCCAGTGAGCTTGCAGCAGTTTCTGATATCAAACGTGTCCGAGTACTTTTAATTCTGTTCATTGTTAACCATAAAACGGTCACTGCTCCTTTGTTTGTTGATGTCTTCCTATTCATTATTTAATTATTAATAAATACATCTAAATGTGAGTGTTTTTGTTTCACCCAGAAATATTTAATCACTTCCTAAATTCAGAAATCTTCTCTGTTTAATCAGCCAATCAACACTGTCCCATTCATCAATATCAATGTGCAAATGGCTTCTGCGTCCCACTGTCCTTCGTGTGTGACCACTGGGACGACTGTGGGGACAACAGTGATGAAGAAGGCTGTGGTGAGTAACAAAAGCGCATCCCAGCCCATCACGTTGCTCCTGAATAAAGCAAAACTAAAAAGGTTGAGAAATGATTTGTCTACTTATCAGTGTACCAGAGCTGCAGGGGTGATGAGTTCACATGTTCCAGCGGACGCTGTATCCCTCAGCGCTGGGTTTGTGATGAGTTCAATGACTGTGGAGACTACAGCGATGAAAAAGGATGTGGTGAGTCTTGCTGTAAGAAATAGCTAAAAGTTGAAATGGTGAGCTGCTTTGTGATTGAATAATTAATCACATGGAACAATTGGATTCTTCAAAAGATGTAAAGGATTTCAATTAATAATATAGCCACATCTCTTTTGTGCGGATTGCAGACAGCAACTCTCGGGACTGTTACCCCGGTGAGTGGGGATGTCCTGGCTCGACAGTTTGTATAACACTGGACAAAGTGTGCGATGGCAAACCAGACTGTCCAGAAGGAACCGACGAGACCAACTCCACAGCGCAGCAAACCTGTGGTAAGACCCACAGGTGGAGAGGAGAAGCACATGGAAATACACAGAAAACACATAAAACCACAGAATACGGGAAATATATTTGCTTTCCTGTTCATCTTATAACTTGTCTGAAATTGCTCAAGTGAGATCTGATCACATGAACGTTCCATCTTAACAGCTCTGTCACAAGGGCGCACATTTAAGAGCCAGAATTTAGGATCTATTATCACTTTTATAGAACTAGGCTGTAACAGTAGCTCTGAGCCTTGCTGACTTTACACACACACGCATGCACATTAGTTCAACATTAACTTTCATCAGGTAGTTTTCTGAAAGTGATCACTGATCGTCAGAGTTAAATAGGCCTGTAAAACTGGTCACATTACTTGTGAGGAAGTGAGCAATGCTTAAAAAGCGTTCAGTGTAATAAACTAGAGTCCTTACTTGCAGGTCTGCAGCGCTGCTCCGCCTTGAGCTGTGAGTACCTGTGCCACTCTTCTCCTCAGGGTGGAGTTTGCTACTGCCCTGATGGGTTCATTGTTGCCAACGACAGTCGTTCCTGTGTAGGTGAGGTCATAGTTTGTGTGCTTGTCCAGCTCTCCAGCAACATTATCACAGCTTATAAATGATCCCACACCTGTAATATCTGTAATGACAGAAACAATACTATTTCTATTAAAACTAATATCACCAGTATGATTTAGTATGAAATGGAGTTAAAATGTGTTATTTAGAAGTTGTTTTTGATTGTGTAAGCTTTAAAAAGGCTTTTTCTACCTTCCAGACTATAATGACTGTCAGATATGGGGGATCTGTGACCAACTGTGTGAAGACCGTCCTGGGAATCACCACTGCAGCTGCGCCGATGGATACTTCTTAGAACAAGGCCATATCTGTAAAGCCAATGTGTCAGGTACAGGCTGACACGCACCACAGCATAAGTTTAGATTTTATATGTGAGATCTCATCATTAATTGATGCTCGTTTGCGTTAACACATTAAGAGCTGATATTCAGTTCAGTCAGACAACTTTGAATCAAACCGCAAATACTTTATTGTGCACAATTATATGCAAAATTATCAAGAGTATCAATTTAGCAACTTAGGAGCAGGTTTGGCATCAGGCTGTGTCTCAGTGTAATCATTCCCCAATAATCTGCCTAGGCAGGGGGGTCTGAGGGAATGAACCTCAGACCCCCCACAGGGATCAAAGAAATAGAGCCCACGGGGTGTTGGGGAGGTGGTGCAAGGCAGGGAGCAAAGCAGCATGAGCAGCGTGTAGCGCAGTAGAAGCATGGAGCGATCAAGAGTGAGCAGGTAGAAGAGAGGGAATTAACTACCTGCCCTATTCAGGAGAGGGTCTTGTGATGGATCAGCTGATCCAGAATCCCACGCTTGGAGTTGTCTGAACTGGCTCCACAGGCCATGCTTTTAACACATCGTTGTTTTACAATTATGTTTCAGATGGTCTGCCCCAGCTCATTTTTACCAACGGGGGGGATGTGATGATGGCCGATATACATGGGCGCTTCGCTCGAACTCTGGTGCCGTCCCAGGGGAGAGGCTATGCCGTGGGGGTGGCGTACCATTGGCACAGCAGCACAGTCTTCTGGAGTGACACATACACCCAAAAAGTCAGTCTGCGTCATTCTTTTCTTCATGCTGTTTTTATTGCTGTTTTTTCTGTGAATGCAAAACTTTGTATTTAGTATTTCAGCAGTAATTTGTGTGTTCGACTACGGGCATGTTGACAGTGTCAATTCAAGTGGTTGAGCTGGAAAAAACATGACCCTGTTGTTCTTTGCTGTTGCTGTTGTTGACCCAGTTAGCGATGATTTGGCTGCAACAACTGTTGTTCTTTCACCAGGTGTACTCTGCCAACTACAATGGGGGTGATGTCAAAGAGGTTCTGACTGCAGCAGTTAAGAGCGTCCAGAACCTTGCGGTGGACTGGCTCAACTTCAAACTCTATGTCTTAGAGGCCATGGTGGAGCGCATCGATGTGTGTGATTTCAGTGGGGAGAATCGCATCACGCTGGTGGCTGAAAATCTCCAGAGCCCTCACGGTCTCGCACTGGACCCGACAGTTGGGTGCGTTTGCATGCTGTTGTTTCACAAATACTCCACTTAATGCTAAAACCTGACTCTCATGAACTACACTGGACCAATGACTTTACCTTTAGAATACCAATAATTCTTACAGCGACCTTACCGATCGTCCAGCTAAAGCGCCCTTTGAGCTTTTCTTTGTTGTGTTTGCAGATACATGTTCTTCACAGACATGGGCATTGCTACTGAGCAGGTGAAACTGGAACGTGCCTACATGGATGGCAGCAGCCGTGTTGAGCTAGTGAAGAGCAGACTCGGCATTCCGGCAGGAATCACAGTAGATATCGTCACCAAGAGGGTGTATTGGTCTGACATACACTTCGATACTGTGGAAACTGTTACCTACAACGGTTTGGACAGGTGAGAATTACAATGAAAAGTGACATGCAGCCGTTGCTACTTAAAATAAAAATGTGCAGATTATGCTAACTGTGGTAACAATTTGGGTGGGGGGGTTTGTTTGTATTTTCCCTTTAGGAAAATCGTCCTCAATGGTGGAACCCAGGCTCCGTACCCTTTTGGAATTGCTACATTTGAAAACCACGTGTTCTTCACTGACTGGACCAAGATGGGTGTGATGAAAGCGAACCGCTTTAAAGAGAACAACCCGGCGCTGATTTATCGTACTGCAAAACGACCAGGCCATGTTGTCGTCTCCCACTCTGTCCTTCAACCTGTTGGTGAGCAGACACACTTCCAATCTCCTCCATTTAACATAATTGGTCAGAGAACCTCCTGGGCCTCTAGTACTAACACAACATAATTGTCACAGTTGTGTTTGAAATGATTGCTCGTGCTAACAAAAGTCAGTGATGTCCATGACCAAATAACTGATTAGTAGCTAATGTCTCACCTTTATATGTGAATCTCACCAATCATGACTTGATACAACAGTAAAATGCCCTAAAATCCATCACCTGTCATGTCCTCCAGTCATTAACCCTTGCGGCAGACACAACGGCGGCTGCCAGCACATTTGTGTATTGAGTCATCGTACTGACAATGATGGGCTGGGCACCCGCTGCAAGTGTCGCCATGGCTACGACCTCCTTTCTGACCAACGCACGTGCATTAGTGAGTGTACATCCACAGAGGCAAATGACATAATTATTTACTCAGTTAGATTTATCACCATTAATTTGATGGTAATGACTTGATGCCTGTTTTTAAACAGAGGTGAAGGACTTCCTGATGATTGCCACCTCTCTTGCTGTGAGGGGGATCCCGCTGACCTTTTCTAATCAGGAGGATCTCACCCTGCCCCTCTCTGGGCTGGCAACATCTTTCTCTGGCTCTGCTGTGGAGTTTGATGGAAAAAAAGAAATGATTTTCTACAATGACAGGTCCAGAGGGCTTGTCTATAAGTCAAACCTCAATGGCACTGGTAATGTTTTTTTTTATTATTATTGTCCAGTTTAGGTATAAAACACTATTCTAATGTTATTCACTATGAATAGTGATGTACATAGAGCATGTTCATGTCAGTTTTACATGAAGTTAGAATGTACTAGCCACTATGATGCTTGATGATTGGTTGTCATCTGCCCTCAGTCCAAGAGATTCTGACTGGATACAGAGTGGGAACGATAGATGCAATGGCTTATGATTGGACCTCCAATGTCTTGTTTTGGACCACAAGCACCTACCGGTCTGTGGTGGCTTTTAAGGTCACAGACAAATCCAGGAGAGACATTGTGACAGGACTGAGGAATCCAAAAGGAATTGCAGTGCATCCCAGTGCTGGGTGAGTGTTCAGATGGACCTGAAATAAATGTGAGAGTAAATTTTAATGGCTATCAGTTTGAAGGGACAGCAAGTATTTCTCATCTTTATTTTATTATATACTGTATATTTTTTACTTAAAGGGGAACTCTCTTGTCGCAAATTAATCCGGGATGGCTTTTTCTTTACTTTTCAGCCCCACAAAAAACAAAAAACTCACTTATTCTGTCATATCCAATGTGAATCCACAGCTACTTATTTTGGTCTGACTGGTACCGCCCAGCGGTCATTATGCGAGGCTTTACTGATGGCAGCAATGCTGTTCCTCTTGTCAACACAACTCTGGGTTGGCCTTATGGACTTGCTCTTGACTACACGTAAGATGCTGCTTATGCTTTACTTCATAAAGACGATTGTCAACATATGAAACACCATTGTCTACATTATTATTTTTGATCCATTTGGTGATTCCCTGTGATCTTACATAGAACGGACAGGCTGTACTGGGTGGACTCCCAGTTAGACCAGATTGGCAACATTGATATTCAAGGAACTGACAGACAGACATTTACCAATATTGGCGAGATCACCCAGCCCTACTCCCTAACCGTTTATGCAGGTGAGTTTTATGATGACAGGATTATTTTTGTTGTTCACCCTGGTTGCAGATCAATTTAAAGTTAAAGTTTCAGGTTTTACTAAATTAACCTAAATTTAACTATACCAACTATTAACTATTCCAAAACCTTATGTACATTCACCCATCCAAAACCCGGTAAAGAGTCATGTGACTTCACTTAATACTCTAAAGGTGCAGCGCACATGCATTGCTGTAACATGCATTTTATGTTTTTGTCATTAACACTTTCACAATTTGAAATCTATAAAATAATTTAATTAAATAAAAATAATAAAAATAATTTAATAAAAATGATCTGAATGTGTACATTTTATTTCTTTGCTTCAAAATGTTGAAATGCTGATTTCTGCTTGTAGACTACCTGTATGTGGCAGACACAAGGACCAGAGCAATATATGAGATAAGAAAGAGGGATGGAGGAGGAAGCGTCGTGGTCAGACAAGGAGTCAATGGCATCATGAACATCAAAGCTTACACACCTGACCTTCACAGCAGTATGTAAACACGCATATATACGAAAAGTGGATTTAACTGAAAATGACTCACTCAAAAGTCAGATCTAGAAACCCACTTTTTTCCTTTTCCCCTCGCAGCATTCACCAGCCGCTGCAACATGCTGCCCAACGGACGGTGCAGCCACTTCTGTTTCCCGACTCCTTCCTTTGGGCGTGTGTGTGGCTGCCCGTATGGAATGAAACTTGAACCTAATCATATGGACTGCATCAAGGATGATTCTGTTCCACCGCCTGACAACAACTGTGGCGAAAACGCCTTTGAGTGTGATGAAGGACGCTGTAGACCCAACTCATACCGATGCGATGGCATCGTTGATTGCGTGGATAAGACTGATGAAGCCAACTGCACCGACACAGGTGAATATATCAAGAAATGGCTGTGCTGAAAGGGTCGAAATGTTTTCAACACGTTTTTATCTGCATCTGCCTAATCCTCCTCAGGCGCCACCTGCTCTCCCTTTGCTTTCACCTGCAATAACAAACATTGCATCCAATCTGGATGGCGCTGTGACGGCATCGACGATTGTGGTGATGGTTCTGATGAGGTGAACTGTCCCACTAGAATCCCTACCACCTGTTCTGCTGACTACTTTACGTGCGATAACTACAGGTGTATCTCTAAAACGTGGCTGTGCGATGGTGACAATGACTGTGGCGACGGCTCCGATGAACACAACTGCAGTGAGTCCATTCTCAGCTCACTCACCATCCTCACTGCTTTTACTTCCTTAAATATTTCATCCAATATGTAAAAAATACATAGATGTTTTAATGTGTTATGAGAAAATATCAAATGAGTGTGTTGTCTCTGACAGATTCCACGATCACAACATGCCCTCCTAATTACTTCTTGTGTCCTGACCATCGCTGCATTTACAACTCCTACGTCTGTGATGGAGACCAGGACTGTCTGGATGGCTCTGATGAGAAAGACTGCGGTAGGAATCTGTGAGACTTTGCACGTCATTGTGTTGTATTTCATCCATATCATATGCAATGTTCTGGAATCCTTTGCACTTTAGAGTTCGCCTGTGCCTCCTACCAGTTTGCCTGTGCTAGTGGGGACCAGTGTGTCAGTTCAAGTTATAGGTGTGATGGTGTGTTTGACTGCAGGGACCATTCTGATGAACAAAACTGTCGTAAGTTTACCATTGATCACACCAGTCCAATAAAAAAAAGCACTTTGAGGGCTTAGACCTCTGGCAAGCTCATTTCTCCACACATTGGGACTTACACCCGTAGTATAGTATAAATAGGTGTCAGTGAGACAAGGTTGCAATTAATTATTAGGTTTTACTTTAAACCAAGGGGCTTTGAGCATTTGAAAAATCAATGGTCAAAGTTCCTCAGGAATCTGAGGGACCAAAATTGGGTGTATTATCAACATTTCCTGAAAATTTCATTGAAATCCCTTTGATCATTTTTTACTCCTTTTGCTAAAATACAAGCAAATGCCAGCAAACCCTTCTTGGCGGTACATACCTGTACATATAATGTAACACCAATGTAATTTATTGTTAAATTTAGAAGGTAGAAGGGTGTGAGGATAACTTAACAGTATTAATTGGTCTTAATCCTTCCAGCTACTCGGGGTCCAGGTATGTGTCATGATGACGAATTCCAGTGCCAGAGTGATGGGTTCTGCATACCAGGGGGTTGGGAGTGTGACGGCCATCCCGACTGTGAAGATGGATCAGATGAACACAACTCTTGCCCGCCCATCACTTGCAGACCCAACTATTTCCAGTGTAACAACAAGTTGTGTATCCCGACAAGCTGGCAGTGCGATGGAGACAACGACTGCTTGGACATGAGTGATGAACAGAATTGCCCCACACCTCCATTTCGCTGTCCATCTGGCCAGTGGCAGTGCCCCTCCGACCAGCTGTGCATTGATCTGGATAAGGTGTGTGACGGCCAGAGGGACTGTCCCAATGGAGCAGATGAGTCACCCATTTGCAGTGAGTACTTTAAGCAGTTTAGAAAGAAAAAAGAAAAACTGTAACGACTTCAACATTAATGACAAATGAAGCACAATGCCCAGTTACTGACACATCTTACCTAATTTCATGAAGACCAAAATGACTGCACGCTGAACAATGGAGGATGCAGTCACACCTGCTTCCAAGGACCGTTTGGAGCTCAGTGCAGCTGTCCGCCAGGCTATCAACTTCTTAATGACTCTAAAACCTGTGACGATATCAACGAGTGCCTGATACCAGGTTTCTGCAGCCAGGAGTGCTACAATGAGAGAGGAAGCTTCCGCTGCTACTGCTCAGAGGGTTATCTCCTTGAGCCCGATGGACGTACCTGTAAAGCTATAGGTAGGAAATACACATCATAATAACTAAGTGTCCCAGTCCGACACCAAAGAGTTATAAATGCATTTGTACACAGAAAGCTGCACTGTTTAGTGGGAAATAATGTGCTCTTTCTGCCCTTAGACACACAAGCTGCTGTACTTCTGGTTGCCAAGCGCAGCCAAATCATCGCTAACTGGGTCAACAAGAACCCACCTCAGATGACGCCAGTGGTCAGCGGTTCAAGCATAGTGACAGTAGACTTTGATCGCGCAACATCCAGAATCTATTGGGCTGATGCAACACAGAAGAAAATATGGAGTTCCTACCAGAATGGCACTGATAGACGAGAGGTATGATTCTTATATTAAATCCAGCCAGAGACTTGATCCGCTGGGCGCCTTTTTTCTCATATCTAAACAGAAAATTAGAAGACATCAAACTGATCAGTATTGTAATGATTCCATTTGCCTCTGCTGTTGTAGGTCTTCTCTGCTGGCCTAATGGTGCCTGAGAGCATAGCTGTGGACTGGGTGGGTCGGAACCTTTACTGGACTGACTCGGTCATGGAGAACATTGAGGTTTCCACACTAGACGGCCGCTTTCGCAAAGTCCTCCTCAGCAAAAATGTTACCAGCCCTCGTGGATTGGTTTTAGATCCTCGTAACCAGTAAGTAGAAAATTTGACGGGGACAGTCTGATGTTGTTTGATTTGATATTGCATTTGTGGTTTTCTTCAATGATTCAACTTTAATGATCTTGTGACATCATGTTCAAGCTTCTAATCACATTGTATTTTTTCCCCCAGCACCAACTTGATGTTCTGGTCAGATTGGGGTCAGAACCCACGGATTGAGCGGGCCTTTATGGATGGAACTGTAAGAGAAGTCATTGTCAACACAAAACTCTATTGGCCCAATGGCCTGGCACTGGATTACACCACACAGAGGATCTACTTTGCTGATGCCTACCTAAAATATATTGACTACTGTGACTATACCGGCAGGAATCGCCATCAGGTTATGGCAAGCAACATGGTAGGTTGAAGGGGTTTTAATTATTTTAATAATAAATCAAAAATACATACTTTTTTAAAATATGGAAATATGTCATAAAATGTCATAAGTTCAAATAAATCAACCCTGCTGTAAATCCCCTAAGGTTCTTCAGCACCCTCACGGTATGACCATCTTTGAGGACTCAGTCTACTGGTCAGAGCGGTATACTAGTAAGGTGATGAGGACAAACAAGTTCCACGGTAGCAACATCACCACTATAATGAGCAGTGTGTACCAGCCAATGGGCATTGTTATGGACCATCCCACTAAACAACCCACAGGTAACTTTTCTTCATATGTAATCTGAAAACAGGGTTGGGTGCTGATGCGGTAAAGCCCCACATGTACCGTAATCACAGAACAACTATTGTCGGCTGCTATTTATATTGAAAAACCTGCTCTATAAAAAGAAACCAGTATTTACGCATTACGTTGCTTTTGAATTCAGCCATCAATCCGTGCGGCGACCACCTGTGCACTCAGCTGTGCCTGCTGTCAGGCTTGAGGCCCAGATATTACTCCTGCCACTGTCAGTCTGGCTGGAAACTGGATGCTGACAAACGCACCTGTATTAAAGGTATATTGTTCATATTATTTAATTTTATCTTGTCAATGATTTTTTGTCCAAAACACATCAACCGCTATTCCAACAAAGTGTTGTTTTCTTCCCACTGCTTGGAATACATGTTTGTCCAAATAATCACCTGAACTCTTTACTAGACGAATCTACCTTTTTAATGGTGGTAAGAGAGTCAGTCATTTTTGGAATCCCTCTTGACCCCAATGACCCTTCCAACAACGCAATGGCCCCTGTGTCGGGCATCAGTCAGGGGCAGGACATTGACTTTGATGACCAGGAGGAGTTAGTCTATTGGGTGCAGAGCACAGTGAGTCCCGCATTGTGCTTTATGTGTTTTCTTATATATACAATATTGTGCTACTTGTACAATGATACATTTGATGAGGAGAAAGGATTTTGCAGGTATTAATGCATATAACATGCTGTCTTCCTTCAATGTCAGGGTTCTATATGGAAAGTGAAAACCAGTGGAACTAACAGGTCAGAGTTTGCTCCTGCTGCTATCATGGGCTCACCGTCTGGTCTGGCTTTTGATTGGATAACCCGAATGATGTATTACACCAATCCCACTGGTAAAGCCATCGAGGTAATCAATGGTGATGGATAAATAATTACAATGTATAATAATAACCAACAGTAGGAAAAAAAATCCCCAACAGCAAAAAACAAAAGGCTTAATGTATATCTAACTGGATGCGTATGTTACATATGCATAGGTTATTCGTGTGGATGGAAATCAGCACTACAGGAAGACCCTCATTAGCTCCACAGGTAAACCAGAGGAGGCAGGCCAGCCTATGGGTATAGCACTGGATCCAGCACGAGGGTAAAGAATCCTTTTCCTTAAAAATCAACATGTCTCTGAGCAAAGTGAGATGTGACTTAACAGAATTTTTAAAAGTCAGAAAGAATCTTTTTCTCTGCAGTGTTAACAGACCATCCCATCTGAAGCCTGTAGTTGCACGTTTAAATTGTAGGGCTTTAATTATCCCTTATTCTTGTACAGGAAATTGTTTTGGACAGACAAAGGGTCAGACAATGTTCCTCCTAAAGTTGGCAGTGCAGACATGGATGGTGGAAACTTAAAGAACCTTTACACAGGAAATCTGGCTAACATTGGATTTCTTACTGCTGACATCTCCACCAGCAAACTGTACTGGGGTGTGTCGGGGTCTGGGGTGGTAAGATTGCTTCAAATGTCTTTATTTTGGTCCAGAGTCTGTGACTTTCACTGAATAATCCTCTGCATGCTCTTGGGATGTTTGCCTAGATTGAAAGTGGCACTATGGATGGCATTACCAGGGTGACGGTGGTGACTGGTCTGTCCCATCCATGGGGGCTAACAGTCCACCAGAATTACCTCTACTACACTGACTTGGACTATGAGGTCATTGAAAGGGTGGACAAAGGCACTGGTGCCAACATGGTTGTGATGAGGAGTGGCATGAGTGGCCTCCGTGCACTCAAAGTACATGCGAGAGACAGTAAGTGACGTCCCCAGTAACTAGGAACGTTTCCACCGCAGGAACTTTGGGGTAATTTTAAGCAGCCAGGGCACTGCAGGAACCTCCTCTGAACTCGCTCATAGCGTCCACCGCAATGACATCAAATCTTATTAAGTATCACAACATGTGCTGTTTACTTGATATTTATTAACACACTGATGTGGTCAGTCAGAACAAAACTCCATAAGTGCACACGTCACGGAGCTGGAAGAAATCATATTTTCTCAGAATATTATGCTTCGGCTCCTTTACTGTTTACCTCTTTCCTCATTTTTTCTTTGTTATTGTTTTTGGTTTTGGCCTCTCGCCCGGGTGACATCATTGTCGCACAACCATTACGGCAGTTGCAGCGATCGAAGCTTGCAACGTCGCCGAGGGGTCCTACTCCGCAGTGTTGTTGTTTAAAGTTCCTGCCCCCAGTATTTACCTGTTACTCGCACAGTGAAAACGCACCTACAGTCGTCGAGAAATATTTAATCAAAGCCTGATTTTTTAATGTTATTGTTCAAATTCACAGTTGCATTCCAGTTATAGGAGCTTAAAGGATTGAATATACTGTACCTCCTCCACTTTCTTCCCCTTTCCTCCCACAGATTCAGCAGGGACCGCTAATGCCTGTAGCTCCAACAATGGGGGCTGTGCCCACCTCTGCCTACCCAGACCTGGCAATGAGAAGACCTGCGCTTGTACCACAGGATTTATCATGTCTCCAGATGGCACACGCTGTGAACAGTATGAATCATATGCAGTTGTGTCCACCAATAAGTACATCCGTGGCTTCCATGTTAACAGCTCCGACCACTCAGAGGCGATGGTGCCTGTTAGCGGATGTATGTTGGATGATGTGTAAAGTTTTTATTTTTCAGTCTACTATATACTGACTATGTGACAAAGCTTCTTTGGTTACATTTTTTGTTGTTGTGGTTCTTTCTTCTTGCAGCATCTTACTCTATCAAGGGCAAGATCGACCTACATATTCAATCTGGCTTTGTGTATTACACCGACAACAGCACATATACTTCATATAAGGGCATCTATCGGACTAAAACAAGCGGAGGATATACCATGAGGCTGATTAGTACAGGCATTGGAAGATTAGGCATCCAGGGTCTTGCTGTTGACTGGATTGCAGGTATGATGTCACCCATCCTTCTGTTACTTTTATTGTGGTCTTTTAGAAACACAACCATCAGTCAATAAAGCATTGTTATTTTCTTAGGTAATTTATATTTCACCAATGCCTTTGAAAGTGAGACCTTGCTGGAGATGCATGTCATCAACACCACGTACCGAACCATCCTTTTCAAGTCCTCCCATGACCAGCCCCGTGATCTGGCTGTCAGCCCCAAGCTTCGCTACCTCTTTTGGACCGATGGGGGCCAAACACCTAAGATTGAGCGATCACTTTTGGATGGCAGCAACCGCACCGTATTAGCATCTGAAAGCTTAGCATCACCTCGCGGCCTGACTGTCGACTACACCAACGATTTTCTTTACTGGACTGATGATGTTCTTGATATGATCTCCCGAATGGCCCCGGATGGGACAGAAAGGCAGATAATCCGATATGGGAGCCGTTACCCATCTCCAGTTGGAATGGCTATATTTGGAAATGACTTGTTGTGGGTGGATAAAAAGCTAGGGAAACTGTTTCAGGCCAGTAAGGATCCTTCTAGTTCTGTTCAACCTGAGGTGAGAAATAAATCTATCAAATATAAAACACAAGTTTATCTTTACAGTATTGCTCTTGTGTCACCTATTGCAATGTTTTTGGTATTAGGTAATTCGAGACAATCTTGATGGCTTGACGGACGTTGCCATATTTGACGTTCATGTCCAGCCTACAGCTGCCCACCAGGTTGGATTCAACCCCTGTTATGAAAATAATGGACGCTGCCAGCAACTCTGCTTTGCCATACCAGACCAGGAAGCACCAAAATGTGGCTGCGCACATGGGTCAATCCTTAGTAATGGAGTAACATGTGGTTATGGACTAGATGAGTTTCTAGTTTTTACCACAGACTACACACTAAACAGCTTGCGGTTAGACCCCACAGATCACAGTGCTCCTTATCCAACCTTGAACTTGGGCTATAGTGTAATGGCTTTGGATTATGACTTCAAGGAGAAACGAATTTTCTTCACCCAGTACATGGGAATTGGTCGCAGCAGAATTGGCTTCATCACAACGACATCACCCACGAGCCCACCTGTCATGATTGCTACAAGTGAGTTCAGCTCATGTTAACATGTGTTTCTTACTGTTTCTCATTCTTCCATCAGTCTGTCATGGTTTAATCTCTCATTTTTCAACACCCCCTATACATTTTTCAGATTTGGATGACCCAGAGGGATTGGCCTTTGATTGGGTGAACAAACGTCTTTATTTCACCGACTACTATAGAGGCAACGTCCAGTCCATAGGGTTGGATGGGCAAAACCGCTCAATCATTGCTAATGCATACCGGCCCAGAGGCATCATTGTTGACCCCTGCTATGGGTAAAAGCGACAAGTCTTCAATATTATTTACTGAATTGTTCTTTTAATGTGATTATTCCACTCTGTCCAAGCTCCTTTACTCACGTCTCTCTTTTATGCAGTTATCTATACTGGACTGATTGGGGTTATCCAGCCAAAATTGAGAGGGCCACGCTGGGGGGCAACTTCCGCACCACCATCATTAATAGCAGCCTAACAACACCCAATGGCCTGTCCATAGATTATGAAGAGAGGATGCTCTACTGGGCTGATGCTTCATTGTATGTACAGTTTGTTATTGGTGGTGATATTGATAATGTTGTTTTTTGACAGCATCTCTTCTCCTAAATAGAGATAAAATTGAGCGGGCCACTCTGACTGGGGAGAACAGACAAATAATAGTGCATGGGGTCCTGTACCCATTTGCCATGACCGTGTTCCAACAAGACATCTTCTGGACTGATTGGACTGAGAGAGCCATCTTCAGGGCAAGAAAGGATGGTGGTTCTGGCTTTGCTGTCCTGGCGCAGGACCTGCAGTACAGACCAAATGACATTCATGTTTACGCAGGCTCTAAACAGGAGATGTGCTCCAGCTCCTGTCAGCAGTTCAATGGAGGCTGCAGTCATATATGTGTTTCTGGTAAGAGCGGACACCTTACAGTGCTTGCACCAAAGAAGGTGCACCACTAAATTTGTGCACACAAATTTAAAAACCAGTTATGAGCACCAGCTGTTTTCAGTGGCTGAAGGGACGATGAGCTAGACAAAGTGACCCATTAGAAACTAATACCAATCAGAAAAAACAATTATCCATAGTCTTGGATTTCCTCACCGCACATAAACTCTTCTGCAGGCCCATCTGGTCCAGAGTGTCAGTGTCCCCACGATGGCAAGTGGTATCTAGCCAACAATGGTAAAGACTGCATCCAAGACACAGGAAAACGTTGTCAGCCAAATCAGTTCACCTGCCTCAATGGTAACTGTATCGCTGCTTACTGGAAGTGTGACGGCTACAACGACTGTCAAGATAATTCCGATGAACTGGAAAGAGTTTGTGGTGAGACTTGATGTTCAGATAAAATCTATAGCAAATATATTCAGGGGGGATTTTTGGACATTGAACCAGTTGCAAATCAACGCACACTTGCTAAATTTAGCATCATGTTAGTTTGCCTTTGTTTGCTGTTTGAAGTCTATCTTTTAAAACAAAAATCAGCAAATGCCATGTTGTTCCTCTTGCCAAGCCTTCCACACCTGCTCTGCCATGGACTTCACCTGTGACAATGGCCGCTGTGTGCCACTTAGCTATGTGTGCGACTACACCGATGACTGTCATGACAACAGCGATGAACTCGGCTGCCCCTTTCCCACATGCAATCCCACGACTGAGTTCACCTGTACCAATGGACGTTGCATCAGCGCAGACTTCATCTGTGATGGCCACAACGACTGCAGAGATAACGCCACCTCTGATGAAATCAACTGCCGTAAGTTAAAACCAGGATAATCTCTAGTT
Organism: Takifugu flavidus; assembly: GCF_003711565.1. Lineage (NCBI taxonomy): Eukaryota > Metazoa > Chordata > Actinopteri > Tetraodontiformes > Tetraodontidae > Takifugu > Takifugu flavidus. The sequence goes on from NC_079520.1 coordinate 16,053,525, forward strand.
AGCTCGGTTGACCTTGAGCACAATATTGCCTGTGCGGTAATAGGTCTCATCTCTGAAACGAGACATAATCTTTAACCAGTTTGATCCTGTGTTTATTCAGATTTTTTTATATGTTATGACAGCTGACAGGACTTGTCCTGAGGGCCTAGTCAAATGTGATCATACCAACATCTGCATCTACCCTGGAAACCTGTGTGATGGTTACAACAACTGTGGAGACAACAGTGACGAAAACCCTCTCTTCTGTGGTAAGCTACACACTGGCCTGTGGTCACTGGATAAGGTTAGCATGCTGATAAGTTTGTATTTTACCTGATTCAAAACAACATTTCACGGGGGAAAAAATGTATGAATCTGTATTCTCCAGCGACTCGTACATGCTCCTTGGACGAGTTTCGCTGTGACGATGGGAAGTGTATTCCCAACTCCTGGGTGTGTGACTTCATCCAGGACTGCAGGGATGGGACAGATGAACCTCCAACTTGTGGCAAGTATTGTGCATTCCCATTTCAATCACTTATATTGTTTAACAGCTCGAAGGGCGATTGACCTGTTGTGTACCGCACACAATTTTTGTGTACCAGTACACAATTAATGTGTATTACGGTGGATTATTAAGAAAATTACGCAACTTTCGCCAGCCTGTCTGAAATTTGTAATGTCTCACGAAAGATATTTCTTTGTTCTTGTGCAGAGGAACAGATCAAAACATGCAATCCCAGTCAGTTTACATGTACCAATGGAAACTGCATCCCCCAGTCTATGGTCTGTGATGGTAATAACGACTGTTGGGACAACAGCGATGAGGCTCCTGAACTGGAGTGTGGTGAGATAGCGCTTTATTTGCATATTGTAGAGATATTATAAGTCTTTCAGTTTGGTAACATGTTACAGAAGCTTAATCAAACTTTAAACCCTTTAATTTTCTTTTCAGTTGATTTTTTTAATCTGATCTCTGACTCATGCTGTAGTTCAGTTTTGCCTTTTCTCCCACTTCTTTTTTTCAATTTACTTCTCTAACATCTTATATGGTTCATCTTCTTTCCTCCAGGTCAGCGTACCTGCAGCTCAGACCAGTTTACCTGTCCAACCTGGTATCCAGGTCATCCACGTTGCGTGCCTCTAAGCTTTGTGTGTGATGGAGAGAAGGACTGTGCCAATGCAGCTGATGAGCTAAAGAACTGCCCTAACCGCACCTGCCACCTGGATGAGTTTTCCTGTTCCAACGGGCTTTGCATCCTGCTCCCTTACCAGTAAGTTGGAATCGTGTATGAACAAGGATTCGTTGATCCACCTTTGAAATTACTCCTTTTTTTAACGTACCCTCCTTTCTTAGCTGCGACCGTGTGAATGACTGCGGGGACGGCAGTGATGAGTTGGGCTGTACGTATGACACCTGCAGCAGCAACCAATTCACTTGTGCTAATGGAGCCTGTATCTCCGGTTCCTTTACCTGCGATGGGGAGAGCGACTGCATGGATGGCTCAGATGAGGCCGACAGCTTGTGCGTCTCTCCTCAGCCAACCTGCGCTCCTCAACAGTACATGTGCAGTTCAGGCCAGTGTATTGATACCAGCAAGGTTTGCAATGGGCAGAAGGACTGCGACGACAACAGTGACGAAAAAGGCTGTGGTGAGACGCGACATTCGTGAACTGTTTATAGTGCAGTCGATCTATAGTTGAGGAAATTCAGACACCTTTAAAATAACCTATCATAAGCCAGCTTATTTGCTGATATTTTTACTTTGATTTACTACAACAGCTCATTGTCATCATCTCTTTTCTCCACTGTTTTCCCCCATTATCTTTTTTTATGTCTATAGGAATCAACGAGTGCCAAAACCCATCCGTGCACAAATGTGCCCAGCTCTGCACTGACACCCCCACTGGTTACTACTGCTCCTGCAATCCTGGCTACCGACTCATGCCCGACGGCAAAGCCTGTGAAGACATCAACGAATGCTCGAGCACACCTGCCGTCTGTAGCCAGATCTGCGAGAATGTTGTCGGATCATACTACTGCAAATGTGCCCCGGGGTACATTCGTGAGGCAGATGGGCGCACCTGTCGGCAGAACAGTGGCATTGCCCCTTACCTGTTGTACAGTAATCGCTACTACATCCGCAATCTGACCACCGATGGCTCACTTTTGAGTGTTGTCCTCCAAGGGCTTACCAATGCCGTGGCTCTAGATTTTGACCACTCCGAAAAAAGGCTTTACTGGCTTGATGCAGGAGCGAGGAAAATCGAGAGGATGCGTTTTGATGGGACTGATAGGGAGATTCTGGCAAATGATGTGATGACAGCAGAAGGGCTGGCTTTGGACTGGGTGGGCAGGTATGTGAAGAAAGTAGGAAATTCATCCGAAAGCTGAGAGAAAAATCAATTCATTAAGCGTTATTTCAAGAAAGATTTCAGCTAGATCCAGCTGTATAAACATTGTTATTGTAAACTGTTTGATCACACATTTTTTTGCCCTAACCTGGTGTCAAAAATGTTTTGGTGTGCTGCAGGAAATTGTACTGGACTGATTCTTATTATGGCTCGGTTCATGTAATGGAGCTAAACGGGCGCTACCAGAAGAAGCTGCTGTCAGGACATTTCAAAGAGGGAAACAGCACCTACGTTATCAGCCGTCCACGTGCTGTGGCTGTGAATCCAAAATATGGGTAATGATAAACACACCCATAGACTGTCTAATACAAGTCTCAACACCTTATCTGCTCTTAAATGTCAAATTATTCTTGGGAGAATGGTGATGTTTTATTGGTTTCATAAGAGGCCATACTATGAGGAACTTGTGTTTTTAAGGCTCGTTCATAATGGTAAGTGTTAATCATTTTCTTTCCTTTTATGTAGATGGGTGTACTGGACCGACTGGGGTGACACACCATATATTGGGAGAGCTGGCATGGATGGACGCAATGTCAGTGCTATTGTTACAACCAAGCTAGAGTGGCCCAACGCTCTGACCATTGACTACACAACCAACAAAATTTTCTTTGCTGATTCACATCTTAACTTCCTGGAGTGAGTTAAGAATCAGATCAATTCAGTTTGTGTCGAAGGAGCTCTGGTGCTTGTATTGACCCTCTACTATTTAATCTTTCAGCTTTGCAGATATGGATGGGCAGAACCGACACCGGGCCATGGCCGGTACACTTCCCCACGTGTTTGCTGTTTCCCTTTTTGAGGATTGGGTTTACTGGACTGATTGGAACACACACACAGTGGAAAAGGCTCACAAGTACACTGGCGAACAGCGTACAGTCATGGGAAATAACACACACCGGCCCTATGACATCCACGTCTATCACCCATATAGACAGCCACGTAGTAAGTGAACTACATTTGAATTGTAGATTATTTTGTTTATTCCTGCTTTTCAGACTCAACCAACGTGCTCTTCTTGTTATCTTTGTCTCAGGTGAAAACCCCTGCTCGTCCCATTATTTGACCTGCAGTCATCTGTGTCTGATCGGCCCTGGAGGGCAGGAAGCTTCCTGCGAGTGTCCGGATCACTTTATCGGCCTCGCTGTTGGCTTCAAGATTCAATGTGTTGCTGACTGTTCCAGCACCCAGTTCCGCTGTGGAGATAATGAAAAGTCAGTCCTTTGTAAAAAATCCCAAATTCCTTTTAGACAGTGCTCCCGACTTCAGTTGTGCTCTTATTCACTTCACTCTTCACAAATCTTTGTGAAATAATCATAATAAAAGGCCAACAACAACAACAACACAACAACAACAACAACAACAATAATAATAATAATAATAATAATAATAATAATAATAATAATAATAATAATAATAAACAGATTGAGCTATTTGCTTTAGTTTCTTGATATTTGGTGTTTGTCAGTAACAGCAGCTTTCTGCTAGAGTGACATGTGTAAAATGTGTAAAATGTAAAAACTCTTGCAGGGAAAAGTGTAAAATTTGTCTTATTTATTTTGGTTTGCAACAGTTTTCATCTCTGGGGTGATCTGTTTGTGCTCAGGTGTGTTCCTATTTGGTGGAAGTGTGATGGCCAGTCAGACTGCGGAGATGGCTCGGACGAGCCCCAAACCTGTCCACCGCGTCTTTGCCCCATTGGCCAGTTTCAGTGTCAAGATGGAAATTGCACCTACCCAGGCTTCATCTGCGATGGTCACGCAGACTGTCCTGACCACTCAGATGAGGATGCTGCTCTCTGCAGTATGTGACTGTGATAAGTGGCCAATTTGAGTTTGGACCTTATAGACCGGATTGTAATGTGAATGTGGTTTTTAGTCAGATCAGATGTGTTTTGTACATATTTTAATTGCAGTATTGAGTCTTAATAGAAAAAAAACAGCATGTTATGGTAGCTTTTATTCGAATGACTAAGGTAGTGTAAACAGAGGCCTTGGCTCTGACAATTCAAGCTGCTTTCTTTGTAGGTGACCACAGATGCCAGGAAAACCAGTTCCAGTGTAAAAACAAGTATTGCATCCCTGTGTCGTGGCACTGCGATGGAGTAAATGACTGCTCGGATGGTAGCGATGAAGACCCAGAAACTTGTTCTCAGAGGACCTGTGGACCAGGACAGTTCCAGTGTGCCAATGGACGCTGTCTGCCATCAAGCTATGTGTGTGACGCCCAAGATGACTGTGGGGATGGATCTGATGAGCCATTTGAAACATGCAGTAAGTTTGGACATTACAAATTAGCAGTTTAAATAAATTACACCCCAAAAGTACAGTAAATGTGGTCATTGCTTGAAGATAACTTATTTATCATAAATCACATGTTGCCATATAATGCTAACATTTCTTGTCCTGTCCAGTGGGTCCAGGGTACAAGTGTGATGAGACTGAGTTCTCCTGCAAGACAAACTACCGCTGTGTCCCTCAATGGGCCCGTTGTGACGGTACCAACGACTGCATCGACAACAGTGACGAGGAGGGCTGTGGTGAGTGACTGCGCATCATTAGTTGGAACACGTTTCCATGAAAATCAACTTTCTCCTCACTGTTGTTTTCTTTTTATTCCAAGATAGGTGAGTATTTTGTAACTTCACACAAACAAATATGCCAGAAACAGGTTCACCAATTATTTTGAGTTGTCATTGAGGACCTCAGTGATCCAGTCTTTTAAAGCCTTGTTATTAATCCCATTTTTCAAACAGCGGAGGTCACCTGTGATCCTCTGGGAGATTTTCGATGTGACAACCACCGCTGTATTCCCATCCGCTGGCAGTGTGACGGCAATAACGACTGTGGGGACGGCTCAGATGAGAAGAACTGCCGTGAGTGTCTCACCAAGCAGAAAAAATGTCTCCAATTTCTTTCATACTGTTTCACTCTTTCTCAATCTATTTGTAACCTGTAGAGCCAAGGCCATGCTCGGAAAGTGAGTTTCGATGTGACGATGGAACATGTATCTCTGGGACCTGGGTTTGTGACCATGACAACGACTGTGGGGACAATTCGGATGAACGGGACTGTGGTGAGCAGATGCTGCACTCAAGATTCCTTTTTACCGCTCACAATTCTGTTAAAAACCTCACACGTCGTTATCCCGGCTGTCTTTTAGAGCTACAGACGTGTCGTCCAGGCTTTTTCCAATGTGATTCAGGTCACTGCATCCCCGCTGCTCTGCAGTGTGATGGCCGGCGTGATTGTGTGGACCTCTCAGATGAGACCAACTGCCGTAAGTAAACCTCATTTCGGGTTTGTAGTCATTTCATAAATGTCTATTATTTGTGCTTAAAATATGTACTGTCCATGAGCATGTATCAAATAATGAGATATTTTTGAATGTGTGGAAATATGAAAATGTTTAATCTTCTTGGGATGTATTTCCATGGTAGCAAGTGCAGTTTTCTAAAGGCTTTGAACAAAAGATGAATGCAGAGTGAGTAGGCAGGCTATTCTCTGTTCAGGATCTTTTACCTTCTTAGGCAGAAAGTGGTCCCATAAAAGACAACTATTATAGATAATGAGTGAACTCATGACCTGTTGAGAGTCTATTCGCACAAGGCAAATTAAATCTGTGTTTTTCACCTCCACAACAGCTACTCGTTACCCAGGAGGTCGCTGGTGCCATCCAGACCAGTTTGAATGCTCGAACCATCTGTGTGTCAGCCAGAGTTGGGTTTGCGATGGAACTGATGACTGTGGGGACCGCTCTGATGAACAGCTCAGTTTATGCTGTGAGAAGCCTTTCTTTTAATTTAGTTTGAGGCACATTATAATTCCATCTTCATTCGCGGCGATAAAAACATTTTTATGTTGTTTATGTTTTTATGCTAATAACTATCACATTTGACAGATGAGGGTTGGTGCTAACAATGAGTTAGGGCCTGCTTTTAATGTTGCTCTGTTTTTTATTTGTGTGAGCAGTGAACATCACCTGTGAGATGCCGTCCAAGTTCCGCTGTGCAAACGGATACTGTATCTACTCTGGTTTGCTGTGCAATCAGAAGGATGACTGTGGAGATAACAGTGATGAGACGGAGGATCTGTGTATGTCTCTCACACACACGCTCACTGAGATGTTGCAGCCTTTTGTAAATTATACCTTGCCTATTGCTCAGAGTTTAGTTTCTTAGTCTGGAAAAGAAGTTGAGTCTAGATATCTAGGACAATGACATTTGAATGTGCACCTGACCTTGGGCCCAGATCATATAATATAGTTACACAATCAGATTAAACATCAATCAGAGCAAATTATTTTGAGAAGAGATTAGAAGGTTATTGGACATTGAAAAATCCTTTCGTTGCGTGGAAAAAGAAGAAGCGAAGCTTTGAAATACTGCTTTGTATGAGATGAATCTGTTTTATTATACTGTGGCAAAACACACTTTTCTGTATTCAGACTTATATTGTTGGACAATACAGAGAAAGCTTTTCTAATTTTAGTGAAGTGGACGTGGGCATATTTCCACACAACCCACCTTGTGTATTTATGGCTCTGACTCACTTTTAATTGTGTCCTTCTCAGGCCGTGAGCCCACACTGGCTCCCTGCACACTAGAGGAGTTTAAGTGCTCCAATGGGCACTGTGTCGCGTTGCCATATGTATGTGACCACAATGACAACTGTGGGGACCTCACTGATGAAATGGGCTGCAGTAAGTAGAATAATCCACTAACTGTTTCATTCAGGATAAGTTGTTTTATTTTCTATTCTATGGGACTGGTAAAAACCACTGAAAATGAGTTAAACTGGTTCTGTGTGTTTTAAATCTAGACTTTGGCCATGACAGAAACTGTGATGAGAAGGTGTGCCAGCACGTGTGCACCAATTTGAACGGCACCGGCTTCATCTGCTCCTGCAGACCTGGATACAAAGTGGATCCAGACAGCACCTCCACCTGCCTAGGTACACACACTCACACACACACACACACACACACCACCACCACCAACTCAAGAGTCTTTCTCACATTATTTTCATGCTTACAGACATCGATGAGTGTCAGATTTACGGCACCTGTCCTCAGTTCTGTAAAAACACCAAGGGCAGCTACGACTGCGAGTGTGCGTCTGGGTACCGGAAAGTAGGCGACGGCAAAATGTGTGAGGCTGAGGGTGAGCACAGTCTTGTGACAGCTTCAGCTTTCAATGAATGCCATAAATGTTCTTACAGTATGAATGATAATTGAACTTTGATTATAATTCATTTTATTTGTAGAATCAGTAAAAAGCGTGTTACTGGGCCAACCACCACTGCCAGAAACTCAAATTAAATATCTAACGCTGCGAGTTTATTAAAATGAGGCTTCAGTGTCACTTGAGTGCATTTACTGAGAGCCACTGTGATGATGTTTGTTAGGTATTTGGTTTTATTTGAGTAATCAGCCTTGATGTGAGATATCATGACATAATGATCTATCATAAAGGATTTTTTTTAGCTGAGTCATTGTTTAAGAACAAAATCAACATGAAGATGCGGAACACCTTGGACATCTTACTGATGATCATTTTGTGTTCAGGAGCCACCCCCCTGCTGCTTCTGCCAGAGAACATCCGAATCCGAAGGTTCAACTTACAAACAGAGGCTTACCATAATTTCCTGGAAGAGGAAGAGCACATTATGGCTTTGGATTATGACTGGGACCACAACAACACCGGATTAAGTAAGTTGTATGAGTACTGAAAACCAATTAATGATAACTCCCACGTCAGGAGATTGACCTGATGTGTGATGCACTTGTGGTTTTTGTCAGGTATGGTATACTTCACTGTAGCCAGTAAGGACTCTAAGGCAGGTGCTATTAAAAGAGCTTACATACCTTCTGTGGATGATGGCAGCAACAACATTGCAGCTTCCATAACCCTTGATATTAAATACATCACCACGCCTGATGGCATCGCTGTGGACTGGGTGGGCAGGTGTGTTTACATCAACATGGCCTCATGCGCTTATGTTGTCTTGATCATTATTAAAATGGTGAAACTTGTAAAGGATCATAAGCGTGTTCCATGAATAGCTTATGTTCTGTCCATAGAAACCTTTACTGGGCAGACTCCAGGTTAAAGCGGTTAGAGGTGGCTTTGCTGGATGGACGTTATAGGAAACACCTGGTCAAGACTGACCTCGGCCACCCCTCTGCTGTGGCTGTCAACCCACGCTTAGGGTGAGACACGTAGACCTCTAGTTGAGAAAGAAGTCGCTTGTTTCCTGTTTTAATTGCCCCAATGACTTTCAGTATGCTGTACTGGGCTGACCGCGGAGATGCCGCCAAGATTGAGTGTTCTTGGCTGGACGGTCAAAGCAGGAAAGTCCTGGTAGCCGATGGCCTGGGTTGGCCCACTGGCTTGTCAATTGACTTTACCAACAATGACCGAATTTACTGGTCTGACTCAAAGGAAAGTCGTATTGAATCCATCCTGCCATCAGGAAATGATCGTAGAACTTCCGTCTTCATAGGTAAGGGTTAACATCAGACCTTTAAGGGGTAATTCAGTGCTCTTCTAAACTGGTCAGCTTTCTCCCTTAGACGTGAGGAACCCCTTCAGCGTTAGTGTGTTCGAGGACCATGTTTACTGGAGCACTCAGGAGAAAGGAGAGGTGTTCCGACAGGACAAATTTGGTCGTGGAACCAAGACCAAGTTGCTGACTGGTGGACCCTGGCTGACCCAGGTCTCTGTGTACCAGCAGCAGAGATACAACTCAATAGCCAGTAAGCAGCACACTTTTCTACATCAGCAGTTGACTATTGACTATCACAACCTTGTGTTTGTATGTTTAGTTTCTATCCATCAACAAAACCTTTTACACAGAAAGTATATCAGCTATGTATTTCTAGTCTCTGAGCTTTCTGTTGATGTGTAGTGAAGAATCCATGTAAGGGAATCTGCAGCCATCTGTGTTTGCTCCGACCTGGAGGGTACACCTGCGCCTGCCCAGAGGGCACCAAGTTCATAGCGGGGAGTAAAACCGAATGCGATGCTGGTAGGAAACGACTTTGATCGAATTCTTTTAGCTTTTCAGTAAAACATTCCCTCATTGTTGCCATGAGATGGAATTTCTATTTTGCTGCCCGCTGATGTGTGCTGCCCTGTAATGGCACGGTTTTTTTTTTCAGGGTTAGAACCACCACCAACCATGCCCCCTCCCTGTCAGTGTCAAAATGGTGGTACCTGCTATTTCGATGACAACAAGGCTCTTTGCAAGTAAGACATCAAAGGTGCCGTCAGAGGAAGAGGATGTTGAATGTAACAGTGTGTTGATCCCTGTGTTTTTATTTACAGATGTCCTCCAGGGTGGGAGGGAGAATATTGCCAGAAGAACAACAACAGCATAATTGCCTCTTCAAGTGAGTGATTTCATTGCTTATGTGAAATATAATTTATCAGCAATAAGAAGCATTATTGTCATTGTCAAAATACAATGAAATTAAGTTTGAAACTCACTTGTCACAGTGTCACAACTCATTTTTATTGTCACTTTCAGAGTAAGTGGACTTCATCTTATTAATAAGATGTTTTTGTCTTAATCTCAGTTGGAATCGCCATTGGAGTGACAGTTGCTGTCGTGCTTCTGCTCATTGCTTTCTTCTACGCTACCAAGAGGAACCCCAAACTAGTGGACAGGCTACGGAGTAACTTGCCAAGTATGCCATCAATGCCCTCAATGCCCTCAATGCCTTCCGTGTCCAACTTTCCAAGCTTCAGGTAAAAGCACTGTGAATTTCTGTCGCTGAGACGTATTTTATACAATTGAACCGCACATGTCATGTTTGTTTTGCCATCTTGCCAGTGTGTGTGAGGGAGTGTTTGGCATCTTGTTACAGTTTGAACATATGTTGATGTTTTACAGAAACAGAGTGGCTCCATCGGCAACGGATGGTACTGAACCAAGGGAGAATTCTGATGTGGTCAGTAGCATCATGGATTAATCCGTTGTGTGGAAAGATTGTTATCAGTACATTTAAAACGAGACATTCCCAAAAAATTGGGGGATTTAGAATTTATTTTCATTTTTTGTCTTTTTTGTTCATCTTCTTAACCACTTTTACCCTTTTGGGGTGAGGGGGAGGGTGCATATATGGGGAAAGCAGGGTCCACACCTGGATGGATCGCCAGCTCAGCGCAGGGCTCTATGTGAGCATTTGGGGGTTCGGTACCTTGCTCAAGGGTACCTCAGCACTGCTCTGAGGGTGTTCTGGCACCTCTCCCTCCTACCAGAACACCTTGTACTTGAACCGAGAACCCTTCCCTTGTCAGCATATCCCCTACAGACCAAATATATATCTATATATATCTGTATATCTTTGATGTCGAGATTCAGATATGAAAATAATGCACCTCAATAAGCTTTTCTTTTAGTTTCTGTTACAGTTCTATTCTTCTCCTGAATGTATAGGTTACCTGTATATCTGTACCTATTGTGGACACTCAGGAAAAGAGTTTTGAGAACCCAGGATATGATGCTGGAAGAGGTCCTGTTCCCACAGGCATGTTGGCAGGATCTTCAGCTCCTGATGGAGCCAACAAGGTCAGAAAACAGCATTGGCGCTTCCTCCTGCTGTGTGGATGTTGTTATATTATTACGTTGACTATGATTGCTGTTTGCTTCCTCAGGAGCACATTAATCCACTGTACAGTAAAGAATTACAAATCATGGATGAGCCAACCAAAAGTAGAAACAAACCTGCCAATGAGAACAAGGTTTGTCACATGCTGACCGATTACATTTTTTAGTTTTTCCTCATGTGTTCAAACCTTACGTGACTAACAGTGTAGTTAGACAAAGTCTAGTTTAGCTGCTTTGGAGTGTTTACTAAAATTAATGTTTTGCTTTTCTTGTATATTATCTTGGGTTATTTTTATGTTTTATTCTTTGTGGCCACTCTAGGAGGCTTTTGAAAATCCAGCATATGTCTCGGGTGGAGAAAATGTTGCCTCTGCTCAGCCGACTGCTTCACCCACTCAGGTATTAACACATTAACTTGAACAACAATAAAGTTCTCTGAAAATTTATATGTAGAACAGTTAATGGCCAGGTGTTGTCAGAGTAATCTTGTTGAAGTATTTCATTTTTTGTGTATTTCCAGCAGTTTGAACCTATTGAAGATGACATTTTTGTATCTTTCAAAAACCCCACATACACGGTGAGCCCAAAATGAAATTAATGCTGAAATAAACAGTATACAAAAGTATATACAGGAAGAGTTGTTTATCGTTGAAGATGTGAAAAGGATAGACTTGGAGAACTACAGGAATTCTACACCTTTCATATGATGCTTAAAATTTCTCTAACTTTTTTGCCCTGCAGGAGAACACACACGCAGCTGCTTCTGACTCTGACATATGAACTGCACATCAGAGACTAGATTGAATAAGAAATCTCTTTCTTATTCACTGAGCATGCCAAGGCACTGGAGTCAGACCTGGAACAAATCAACCAAAACAATTTTCAGAAGAAAGAAATATGTGCATTTAACTTGGGTTTCATGGTAGCTATTTGTTTACAATAAATAATATTTTACATTGATTTCATTTCGCCAATATAAGGTGTGTTTTATAATCATGCATTGATTGAAAGTGTGTAAATGTTATATATTTAAAAAAAATGCGATCTTTTAAAATGTAATTAAAAACAGTCTGACAAATGCACGACGTTTTATTTGGCTCCCATAAAGGGTCTTTAATGTGCTGCATTCAAGAACAGACAGAAACGCCCAATTTTTGCAATGACTACTGATTTTTTTTAATGATTTTTACTCGACTGGTCCATCTTCCCACTTTTCACTCTTTTTAACACCTTTACCCATTCCATCAACTCTTACCGCTTTTCTCTTGCTCCGCTTTTTATAACGTGTTCTTTAATAAAGAAGTAACAAAGAAGATCTGCTTCTTTTTTCCCTACGCACATAAAATCTATGCAGGCACAAACAAACAGCGACTACACAAGGAAAAGCCTCATTCCAGGAGGAACCATTTCTGCGTCTTGCCACACAAAAGAAGGTTCCATATATGTAAGGTTACAAAGGTTGAGCTTCTTTTGAATAATTAACAGTAGACTCCACAGTTAATCCTGTCTACGGCGTGGACCTACGCCGCAAACGGGACTTCAGGCAAATATTCCGAGCAATCACGAAGGCAACACCACAGAGCGCGAGAGCGAATAGCCAGTAGGGGGGGACCGAGGCTCGCGGACCTTTGTGCGATTGATGGAGCGGAGAAATAAATGAGCTTCGTTTGTGAGAGTTGGATGAAGAAGGACAGATATCCAACCTGAAAACGACAGAAAAGAGCCAAGAGCAGGCGAGAGCTTTGACCGAGCCGGTGCCGCGTTCAACAAGGTAAAATCACGATATCAACTCTTTACCTCCGCGCGTGTCTGCGTCACAATGACAGATTCAAAGCTTCGGGGACACCGTCAACACACACGCACAAACACACACATTAGACCTTGTTTTGTCTTTAACCGAACTGATTCTGTATTTAAGGCCTCTTTATTAATTGCAGCGCGACTAAAAGGGTGCCCATTAATGAGGGGTGTGTGTCACCTGTGATTGATGGTGCAGCCACAGCCCGGGAGGCGCGCGCTGCAGAAGCCGTTCAATGACCGAAGACCAGAGAAATTCCGACTAGGGTGCTGATCCGTGCTGAGGCAGGAGCTTTGGGCTCTGCCTGGGTCAGAACAATGTCTTTCAGGCAACATTTGCACCATAACTATTTAGGGGACCTCACCAGCGTGCAGTAGATCAGGAGAAAGCACATGGTTGAGGCTATTTTGAGGTGTCTTTAAATGTAAACAAAGCGGATGCTTCGAAAGCAGGTCCAGTTGGGGCTGTCCGACCTCCCCGGATTGAAGAAAATTGATTGGAACAATTAAAAATAGAAAACAGTGCCTCTGGACACAAACCTAAATGCAGCCGGTGGATTTGACACTGCATCCTTATTCTGCAGTATCAGTGTAGGTGTGCTAAAGGTATCTGGATGTGATCTTTTAAGCCTCTTAAAAGCTGTCTGGCTTCTCTGACCTCCTCTATGCTACTTGGATTTTCCAGCATTTTGTAGCCAAAAACAATGAGAATCTCAGGTGTATGTATACAAAAATAGGTGAACTTTAAATGTGGGAAGGATCGATTATAGATAAAGAATATGTATTGAGGGTGGCGGATCAGGTGCTCCATCTGCACATCCTCAGCCTCTGGCCATTAGAAACCATGAAACTGCTGAAGTAATAATCATCATTCATGCTGGGATGCAATAATGAGCTTCTTTTCATTTAGAGGGAAGTCATCATGTGGAGTCGTCACGCCTGATCAATGCTCTCAGAGAACATGTCACTTCTTTGAATTGAGAGACACCAAATGCTGTGTCTGCCGGCTATAGATGATCCTAATGCCTCTGTGAAATGCACAACGCGCAACTTTATTTGTCCAAATGGATATTGGAATGAAATCTGTCCAAAAATCCAAGAGGAGCCATGGGGGTGGCATCGGTGGGCCACACACACACACACACACACACACACACACACACACACACACACACACACACACACAGAGTGGTGGGCAGATGGCTTCTGTGGTGTACTGGTGACCTCGCCCCTCTCCATCTTCCTCTCGGGACTGGAAAACATTAAATGAATCTGGCAGACAGGTGGCCTTACTGCACGTTTGGGACATGAGGTCAAGCAACATGTTAATGATGATCCCTCATAATTACACAGAATCAGAAATGTGGCAAGCAAAGGTTGTCTTTCTATTCTTTCACAGTTTTTGTCAGTGCAGCTGTTGTTGCTACTCAGCTGCTCTTCTAATCTCCCAGTACTTTCTAATCTTCTTTTTATTTTATTCCCTGACATACATCGCCACGGGCAAAGCTGAGCACAGCTATCTCCAATCAAGGAGGATTGATAATACCAGCATATGGCAGAACCTTGAGCGTCCAGATGCTATTGATGGGAGAGAGGAAAGGCTCGATAAAGATGCTGTTTTGCCCTGCCGCCATGGTCAGACTGATATGAGGAATCATTTCTAATTGAAGCTTTGCTGCACAACAAGCCTTCAATCAATCCACGACTCACTTAATCAATCAGTCGATCGCCTGCCATTAACATGCTTCTGGTGACCGGATCAGAGAGGATTTGAGCACATTAAAGAGCAGGTGTAAACTCACTGGATGGATTGAGGAGGGATTCTAATTGGATCCGCTTTCAAAGGTGGTCAGGATGGAATTATCACTATACTTGACCGCGTCATCCCTTTCAGGGTCACAGGGAGGGAGCTGGAGCCTGCTTAGGGGAGAAGCAACAGTACGCCTGTGGGTGCAGCATCTTGTTCAAGGGGACCTCGGCATTGCTCTGAAGGTGTTCCAGCACCTTCCCCTGCTCCCACTACTACCAGAACACCTTCCATATGTTGTGTCTTGAACCAAAAACCCTTCTCTTCTCCCCAACAGACTGAGCTCCCGCCCCCTGACGTTAAAGCTTGTGTTCAAGAATGAAACTGGAAACCACCATCATGTCTCCTCAGAAAAGTCTGCAAGTGAAGAGAGACAGTGATGTGTGATGATTCCCAGAGCAGACACATGTCCTGGAATACTATTTCCTTGCTCTCTGCTAGCAAAATAATGAATTCCAAAGCTGCATGCAAAGGATTATTTGTGTATGATGATTCTCAACAGCCCCCAGGTGTCTCCTTGTGGTCAGTCCTGGTCTCCACCAGTACTGCATGAATTAACCATCTCTAAAGTGGTGAGAAGTGTACCAGTGTGTCAGAGAGGAAGGTCCAGCTGGGGCTTTGTGTACACAGGCCATCAAGCTAAATAAATGCCTGTTTTTTGGAATTGCCTTTAGCATCCAGGTATGTTGGTTAATCAGAGACAGCAAGCTGACACTACTGACCTTCTTCATACCAGTGCTGCCAGTAATAACACTGCAGTAGACACATAGGCAGGTAATCCAGCGATGGCGGCAATGAGCCAACTTTTTAGGAATGTTGATTTTTAGCACTCCACTGGCCTGAAGGAATTTTACTCCATTGTTGATGGAAATGTAGGTTTCACACTGCAATAATTATTTAACCAGAATGTTAACTGCAGGGGTTCCACCTGCCGAGGCTGCTGCCTGCTGTGAGGTCCTTCAGTCCGCGTGTGCTATTGAACTGAATAATGTGTAGGTTGATGAAAATACTCGATTCACTTGGCAGCTCGTCACTGCCACTCATGTGATCTGCCTGTGGTTATTGCCTAAATCTGCCTCCCACAGGAGGTGCATGGCTGGTACTGCTTTAGGCACGGCTGATCTCATTACAGCACTAAGTTCCTCTGGGAAATCTTCACTTGGCCTTTATTGGCGGCTCATTGATGTCCTACAGTGGCATTTTCTGATGTTCTGCCTCTACATAATATACTGCGAAATAAAAACTGACCAGCTGTTTGTGTTTGAACACAAGGGTGAGGTGAGTATTTTCATACACCTGCCGGCTACCTTGATCAGATTGAACTGGCGGAGCAACACAGATGCCTGATCTCTAATTAATAATTAGCCTTGTTTAGAAAAAGGGGAACCCTAATAACCTGATCATATTAAGGGGGAGATTATGGAGATAAATTATCCTCTGAAATCATGTTTTCCAACAGGACACTGTAACAGCAATGTAAAAAGTTATTTCTGAACTGTATGAAGAACCTGTGGGCGGTCAGGCTGTGGGTTTCTGTGAAGTGGCTCAAGGCCTATTCATTTATAATAGTTGCGGATTAAATACGGTTGTTTAAAACATTTACTCTTATAGGAATGGAGGAAAGCTCAATTTCATACATTTGGAATTAGATTTTTGTTGTTACCATGCTGAGTTGATTTTTGTTTTTGTGTTTGCAGCTTTCCTCTTGGCCTCCACTTAAGCTGTGCAGGAGGGACAGACGAGCGGACGGACGGGTGGACAGACGGAGGATTTACTGCCTTTATTTTGCCTGTTCTCCCCCTGCTCCCCACTGCCTCCTCTGTACGACTGAAGCCATGCCCATCGTGTCTGCCAGCACAGGTACGGCAACACACCAGCTCAGGCTGCTTGTTGATGCTCTCTGGCGCTTCGTGCTGTTTGTTTTTTTGTAGTTTGCTGTCATCATTTTGGTTCTTTTGTGCTCCGTAGGGCTGCATGAGACTCTGGCCCTGCTCACCTCTCAGCTCCATCCAGACACTAACCACAAAGAAGACCTGGTCTTCCTCAAAGATGTCTTCAGTGAGAAGAGCCTCAGTTACATCATGAAGGTTGATGACCTCTCTTAAAAAGTCTCATGGTTTTATGAACAGTGGCCGTGCACCAGTGGCCGTGCACCAGTGGCCGTGCACCAGTGGACGTGCACCAGTAGCTGCACCAGTGGCCGTGCACCAGTGGACGTGCACTAGTAGCTGCACCAGTGGACGTGCACCAGTGGACGTGCACTAGTAGCTGCACCAGTGGCCGTGCACCAGTGGCCGTGCACCAGTGGCCGTGCACCAGTGGCCGTGCACCAGTGGCTGCACCAGTGGCCGTGCACCAGTGGCCGTGCACCAGTGGCTGTGCACCAGTGGCCGTGCACCAGTGGCCGTGCACCAGTGGCTGCACTAGTAGCTGCACCAGTGGCCGTACACCAGTGGCTGCACTAGTAGCTGCACCAGTGGCCGTGCACCAGTGGCCGTGCACCAGTGGCTGCACTAGTAGCTGCACCAGTGGCCGTGCACCAGTGGACGTGCACCAGTGGCCGTGCACCAGTGGCCGTGCACCAGTGGCTGCACTAGTAGCTGCACCAGTGGCCGTGCACCAGTGGCCGTGCACCAGTGGCCGTGCACCAGTGGCCGTACACCAGTGGCGGCACTAGTAGCTGCACCAGTGGCCGTGCACCAGTGGCTGCACTAGTAGCTGCACCAGTGGCCGTGCACCAGTGGCCGTGCACCAATGGCTGCACCAGTGGCCGTGCACCAGTGGCCGTGCACCAGTGGCTGCACTAGTGGCTGCACCAGTGGCCGTGCACCATCAACCACAGAATAATTATTAAAGTCATTAAACAAACCTCCCAATGATAACAGTAGCTTTTAAAATGCGCTGTTTGAAATTATTACTTAGAACAGAGTTTCAAAACATTTTTTAGGTTGTAAAGAACTGAAAATGATCATTGGTTGAATTTACAGCTTTGTGAGGTCACATTTACTGAAATCAACAGATATTCCTATAAAAGAAGAACCCTGCTTTCTGTAACAAAATCCATCTTCATGCATGACAATGCACCATTATGCTGCGTGGAATATGCAACGAATTCCTCTGCATCAGCGGCCGCTATGGGCATGAAAGGAGAGAAACCCGGCCTCCCCGGTCCTCCTGTGAGCTCAGCCCTCTTAAGAATCTTTGGAGAATCCAAACAGCACCTCTGGGAGGCTACTCTGATATCCTACAAGGAAATTCAAGCAGAAACTCTACAAAACCTCGGAAGTTCAATGGTTGCAAGGATTGTGATGCTATCAAATAAGGGGGTCTGATGTTAAACTGTAACTTGACCAGTTCAGGGGGTTTTGATAGAAATAGCTTTTGATTTCAGTAAATATGACCTAATGCTGCAAATTTAATAAACTACCATTTTCAGTTCTTTAAAACCTATAAAATATTTTGAATAATAATTTAGGACAGTGCAGTTTAAGTCTTTTGTTTTTGAAATAAAGCTACTGTTGCTAGTTGGAGGTTTGTTCAATGACACTTGACAGGTACACTAGCACTTAATGACTTGAAAAATATGCTGACTCATTTTCATATGTTATATAGGAAAATGTAATTTCTAATAATTTGGAATGCAGCGAAAATGCAGCTTAGCTTCTAGAGTCGGCTGTAGAATCTGTATCTTTAGGTTTCACATGTATGTTTTCAGTTAGAGCTGCCTTTAGGGTCATGGGACTTCATCTTTGTGTGTTGGTTTTACGGTCCAGATCCACGATAAATTGAAGGAGTTCGAGAAACACAGCCCCACTCCAGTTCTGCACAGCGCCTCCTGTCTGGCAGAAGATGTAAGTGTGATCTTTTGCCAATGCTGCAACAAAAGTGGACACTAATTTATAATGTAATTGAACGTATTTAATGTCTAGCTAAGGTGTTTTCTAAAGTTGCATTAGAGTGAGATGTCGTCCAATGTTTGAAATCTTTTGTTCATGTGACCAGCTTGCAGAGGAGCTTCAGAACAAACCACTGGAGGAGGATGAGAGGGAACTGCTTCACCTGCTCAGCACGCCACACATCAAGGTACATACTCGCAGAACACACACTATGCAAGGTCTCCAGGTTTGGGAGGGGGCCCCATTTTATCTGCTTATTTCTGTGTAATTGTTACGAACCACTGTGCAATGCAAGACGCATGAGGAGCACCATCGAGTGTGAAGCAAAGGTAACGACAGCTGGAATCTGACGCCACATACGCGGTCGTGGGGGGGACTTGAAAATCTTGCTTTGGGCACTCCATTGGCTACAGCCCTGCTCATTGCACTCCTGTAAATTCTGAATTTTCCGTCCTATGCAATAGTTTTCAGGCTTCTGATCTGCTGTATGTTGGCGTTTTCCCCCACGAGCTGCTCTGACTTTCCACCGTTACGTAATGGCCGTGTCAGAGCTGCCTATTGGTTCCTTCTGTCCTCCGCGAGCACACACACACACACACACACACACACACTGCTCATCAATCAAGTGATTAACTTTTAACTTGTTGGCCTCTTGGTGAACACAAACATGATGACTCGCAGAGCTGCGTGCTCACTGTAAAAGCTTCCACAAAGGAGCAGCTTAGTGTTTTTTGTCTCGTCTAGCTTGTCTTCCTTTGATTTTCCTCAAAGAACCCACTTTTAAGGGTGTCCAGATATTTTTAATTCCTTCTTTATTGCTGCTACAATGACACTTATCTCTGTTCTCTAAAGGCAGTGCTGTCAGCTCACGACACGGTGGCCCAGAAGAATTTTGACCCGGTGTTGCCGCCACTACCCGAGGACGTAGACAATGATTTGAAGGAAGAGTCTGTGAAAATTGTTCGACTAGTGAAAAACAAGGAGCCACTGGTGAGAAAAAAAAGATTTACAGAATTACAATTTAATAACAACTAGTTAAATCACTGTGACTATATGACAGTGATTCAGCCTCCATGGTTTCATTTAATTTCTTTCAAATGTGCTTCATTTCCTGATAAACGAGAGCCCATTTACATCACACCTATGAAGTCTGTGAAAAGATGGTGTCTGCAGGACGGACAACGCTGGCCACGCCTAGCTTAGTGCTGCCTGAGTTACCTCTAAACATTACAGTCAATACATTTGTGCCTTTTCATTCAGGGAGCGACTATCCGAAGAGATGAGGCCACAGGAGCTGTAATAGTGGCCAGGATCATGAGGGGAGGGGCGGCTGACCGCAGTGGTGAGCCTAAACAGCGCTGTCAACACTGTGTGATAATCTCTGTTTAATTTCTCTGTCAAATGTGGGCTTCCAAAAAAATGACTTCTTTTTTTTATCTCTGCGGCAGCACAGACAGGAAAGTGAGGAGATTACGTTGTATAACCCCGTGAACTGTCGGAGATCAAATCCTTGAGATTAGAGCTGCAAGATTGCATATTTTGAGATTAAAAAAAGGGATGCTCCTGACTCTTTGCCATGGAGATGACTTGATTCCACTGGAAAACTCTTGTATTTGGTTCATCTGATGTGTATATGATGATTTTTCCATCGCATCTGTCCAGATTGTTCTTTGGGTGTGTGTTGTTTGTCTTTCCAGGGCTGGTGCACGTTGGAGATGAGCTTCGAGAGGTTAATGGAAATCTGGTAACACACAAAAGGCCAGATGAAATCAGCCAGATTCTGGTAAAAAAGAAGCTAAAGGATCACAATAACTCTGTTGAAGTATTATTGAGTATGACTGCTGCTGTTTGATTATCAGTCCCAATCACAGGGTTCCATTACACTGAAAATTATTCCAGCTGTTGCAGAAGATGACAGGATGAAAGAAAGCCGGGTGAGGAATCAAACTTTTCTCCTCGGATACATTGAACCTTCAAAAACTTCACAAATAGAAGACTATTTTAGCTCAACAGCCTATTAATCTGTTTGGATGTGGATCTACCAACAAACACCTCCCCTGATGGAGTTTTATCTGAAAGATTTTTTTAGCCAATCAGTTTTAAAGGCAGCATTCACAGAGCTGACATATTTTAATATCTGGATAAAGCCTGTGAAGTAACTCTGTGTTGGAACTTGGTCACGGGGAACTCCCACCTACCTAGAAAGAAGCTTCCTGTGGTTGGGATTAAAGTTTCTTTATCATGATGAGCAACTAACAGTTGTTAGTGACTACTTTCCTCCATTGTTTTTTAGATCTTATGCTAAGCTAAAAGGCTTCTATAGCTTAATTGTAGTATCAATCCAGATCTCATCAAGAAAGCAAGTTTTACTTTATAAAATATGAAACTATTTCCAAAGGTCTACCTTCGAGCCTTATTTGACTACACACCATATGAGGACAAGGCCACACCGTGCCAAGAGGCCGGGCTTCCTTTCAAGAGGCGGGACATTCTGCAGGTTGTTAGCCAAGATGACGCCACCTGGTGGCAGGCCAAGAGAGTGGGCGACTGCAGCCTGCGAGCCGCGCTCATCCCATCTACTCAGTTCCAGGAGAGGTCAGCTGTCGTATAAATAGCATGGCATGTATGTCTTAATACAGTTTGCGCTTTCAAAACAAACATTTCCTCTTCTTTTTTTTCAGGCGCTTGAGATATAGGATGAAAATGGGATCTATCCCTGCCATGATATCATCTAAAGCCCCCACGTGTATGTAAGCCTATTTTGCATCTGCAGTTTAACAGTATTTACAACAATCTAAAATATAATCCTAGATGTACAAGCTTACATCTACAGATACAGTATGCATTGACTAAATTTCATCAAGCTAAGGAGGCACAGAAAGAGAGATTATGTGACAAACGGGGGATCTGAGGATAATCTCTCAAACAAAAACCACATAATCTGCCGTCTCATTTCCTAAGGCAATTTGTTAGTGGAGTAAAACAAAGTGGTTTGATAAACAACAGGTGGTGGGTGAGTTGATTTGGTGTCTCCACATGAACTCTGACTAATCTTCAAAAATGCAGTTATCATGCAACACTATGCTCACAGTACATTTTCACACATGTTGACAGCACTCATGTTTTAGAACTTTTTGAAATTAATCTAATAACACGACTGGAGTAAAGTTAAGGTTTGGGTTTGAAAGATTTTTTTAAATCACCTAGTTTATGTCTGTACATTGTTATTTCTATTGTGTAGATCTTGGTTTTTATCACTAATATTTATACAAATATTGATTTAGGGTGCCCCCACACTTCTACATGTATGTACAGAAGCCTAGATATAATAATTATAATATAATATTGACAATAAATGACCTCTGGCCTGGAAATGGTCTGGGTAAAAATCCATTTTGTGAAAGTGAAGAGGTTTTTGGTGAAGATAAGTTCTTACAGTCTATGTCCTCGCCTCATTCTGACACACTGGCCTTTTAAAATCCGCTCTGATGGTGTCAGAGGCCGTTTCACACAGCTTTTGTGTGTTTCTTGCATTGCTGACCTCAGATGATCGTGCTGAGAGAGGTAGGTAGAAATGAATCTTTGCATTCACCTTTTAATGTTCTTGCCCAGCTTACCCGTTTCACCTTTATACTCCCTCTAATTGTCGTACTGTTTAAAATCTCGACTCTTCTTCCTCGCCTGCTCCTGTCTGGCCCCCTGCAGAAGACTGTGATGGTGAAGGAGCTTTGAATGGAAAGGACACAGGTGAGGAGGCGTCGTCACCGACTACCAGAGTCTGTGTGTGCAGCTTCATCTCATTTTGATTGCAGGTGTGGCGTAGTTCTGCTTTGTTTCTGTTCAGCTACATAGTTGGAGTCAGAGCGAGATGTAGCATCTCACCTCTGTTAAAACCCACCTGATGATCTGTTCAAAACGTCCCTGCTGTTAATCCGGCCTCCTGTTTAAAATGATATAATATGCAGGTTGATGCACCCCCAGGGGCTCTCAAAAAGGCCTCCCATTGTCACGTAAAAGTCACCTTTCTGCTTCTGCCACCCATCAACATGCACCGTCCCCGGTTTTTCCTTTTCTTTGCTCTTCAGCACTGCTGACTGTAGCTGTGTGCTTGTTGACTTTGAGCTCAGCTCTTCCTGTCTGACCTTGTGGTGGCACATGTGCAGCACAGCCAGCGAGCTTTCACACACTGTCTGTTGCAGCTGATTGTGCTTCTAAGTGAGTCTCCCGTCACGCCAAAGGCCTTTTAAGCGTTTGTTCGGTGGAACGGTAGATGCATGGCTGCTCATGGTCTGCTGTTCTGATGAGATTTATGGCCAATGATCTAATATGAGCTGTAGTTTCTCTCAAGAGTAAGGCAGCCCCCACCTTCTGTGGCCATGCTTTCTCATGGGATTTTTACTCAGGTACTCTTCTGGATTTTTGGTCTTACTCCATGTGTCTGTTGTGGTGTCCAACCCAGAATAGGAAAACTTTTGAGAACCAGGCTTTGTTCTGTATCCTGTGTTGCTCAGTGAAGACTGAGGAGTTTTTGAGTGTGTTCTAACACGGATGTTTCCGGACGACAGCCAGCCTGCGCAGAAATTTACGCCTCAAGAAAGACCGTCAAGAACCCAAGACTCCAGACGCCAATCAGGCAGACTTTCGCATTTATGAAGAAGTGACGCAGTATTTGCCCCGCCCCGGTGATCGGCCTCGTCTTATCGTGCTGATCGGTACGTTCAATCTGGGCATTGGTGACGCACAAGCAGCTCCGCTCATAAGTGAAAATGCTGTGTGTTGAACAATCTGGGGGTTTTCAGGATACGTTTCACCAAAACAGGAGTGCGTGTCATCATCCTGCTCAGAAGTTTAATTACATGTTTACAGGTTCTGTAGGAGCCCGGATCAGTGAACTTAAACAGCAGCTGATCGCAGAAAATCCTCGAAGATATGGGCTGGCTGTACCCCGTGAGTGTGTGTTTTCACTGTGTGAGGCTTCCATGGTCATCAGATCTATTTTACAGTCCAAGTTTTTATGCAGCACAACACCACTGACGGAGTGTCCTGTCTGTTAAACAGCCACCATCGTTAGAACCATGTCATAGATACATTTAATGTGCTTCACATCCTTGCATGTGACCCGTAGACACCACCCGAGCCCGGAAGTGTCACGAGAGGGAGGGCATAGAGTATCACTTCATCACCCGAGCTGCCTTTGAGTCCGATATCCACAACGGCAAGTAAGTATTCAAGTCTCTAGCCGAGGGACGCAAATTCATAATAAATGCTTTTTAGGATACGGTCGTAAAGTGAGTCCACTGTTCAGCTCGTGCATATTGACTAAAAACGTTCATGATGAATTTCCATCTGCAGATTTATCGAGTATGGGGAGTACAAAGATAATCTGTATGGCACCAGTTTGGAGTCCATTCATAAAGTGTTGAGTCAAAACAAGGTGTGTCTGATGGATGTTCAACCAGAGGTTAGTGGCTGCACACAGGCCATATCTGTAATTGACCTGCACATTATTAATGTGGTCCCCAAACGCATCGTTACAGTCTGATACTTTTAACTTTAAAACCATTCAATTTCACCTCCTCACTCAGGTGCTGAAAACTCTCCGTACGGCAGAGTTCAAACCATTCATCATCTTTGTAAAGCCCCACGTCACCGAGAGTCAAAAGAAACACGGCTCTTCTTCCTCCCTCGGCTTTATGATCACAGTGAGTTACTGGAACAGCTGACTTTTGAAATAAGTAGAACTGCAGCTGATCCCCCCCCCCTTTGTGCGGACTAGGAGGAAGACCTACAGGAAATGAAGAGTTCTGCCGAGAGGATGGACGAATGCTATGGCCACTGGGTGGACTACATCCTGGTGAAGGAGGACCCCGCCAGTGCCTTAGCAGAGCTGCAGCTGGTGCTGGACAGAGTGCAGATGGAGCCCCAGTGGGTGCCTGCGTCCTGGCTGAGGCTCTAACCTGATTGACCTGCTGGATCACAGCACAAACTGCAGGAAGCATTCTCTGCACGGAAGTATGATCGCTGCCATAGTAACCACTCTGCAAACATAGCCGGACCAGTCCTACATATCCACAGTGACTGGAAGTCGCAAAATTGGTCTGATCATGAAGCAACATTTTGAACTGTATCCACTCAAAGGGGCCCGCGGAGAAGACGGGGGACGGAGCTCCGAAGGAGGGCGGCAGTGTCATGGTTACCGAGATGTTTACTGTGATGGCAGCTACAGTGTGAAGTGCCATATCATTTACTACACAGAAACTGGGATGACTCAGCCCATCTGCTCATGCTAGAGTCTAAAAGAAGAAAAACATGTTGGTGTTGAACCTAAAGAGTGGCTGACAAAACCCACGAGCCAGTTGGTGTTATTGGGGGAAAACATTTACTTTAGAGTGACTTGTGTAACAACTGTAAATCAAACAAAAGAAGGAAAATATACATGTGTGCCGGAACAGAAAAGGCCTTTCACTTCCACAGCTTTTTGATTGACATGTTCTTCTCGCTGTCTTTCTGCATCACCTGTTAAAAACAAGCAGTTTTATTGGGCAGGAATCTGACAGCACGTAGACGTAGAAAGGTCCCAGGTGAACACAAACCTTTGCCACGGCCATCTCAAAGTCCTCCTGGGTCACGTGAACCCTCCGTTCCCTCAGAGCATACATCCCTGCCTCTGTGCAAACGCCCTGACAAACACACCACACACCCTCGTGAGCGTTTGTGTGCATGAAACGATGGAGACGTAGAGCACGCAGCAGATCCTCACCTTGACCTCGGCACCAGACGCTCCAGGCATCAGCTCCGCAATCTTCCTCAGATTAATGCCGCGAGTCAGGTTCATCTTCCTGGAGTGGATCTTCAGAATGTCCAGACGGGCCTGTTCACGCAAAATGAGAATATTGTAAAAACCGCTACATGAACATGGGGATCCGCGCCGGAGGAGACGTACCTCTTCATTTGGAGGAGGAAACTCAATCTTCCTGTCAATCCTGCCTGGTCTGAGTAAAGCCGAGTCCAGAATGTCAATACGGTTTGTGGCCATTATGACCTGAGAAAGACAACCTTGAGTCACAGCTGAAATGCACTAGAAAGGAATGCAGTAAATAAATGTTGCTCGCCATGTCTTGGAAGGAGGACCCTCATTACATCACAAGATTGCCTTTTTATAGACAAAGGATTTATATGACCTAGTTTGGTTCATTAACTGCTGCGGTTGCGTCAGTAAAAGAATCTTGAGAAGGTTTTGATTTGAGCAATTACTAGGGGATTGTTTGTGGTACCTTGATGTTCTTGGTGGCTTCGAAGCCGTCTAGCTGATTGAGAAGTTCCAGCATTGTTCTCTGCACCTCGCTGTCGCCCCCTGAGCCACCCTCCAGACGGGAGGACCCGATGGAGTCGATCTCATCCATGAAGATGATTGAAGGAGCATGTTCTCGGGCCATCACAAACAGCTCACGCACCATGCGAGCACCTGGGGGGGGGGGAAGGAAAATGAGTGAAGGCTTCAAAATGAATTAGGATTCAAAATGAATCTGAACTATGGAAGGAGGAGCTGCTGACCCTCTCCAATAAACTTCTGGACCAGTTCAGAGCCAGACACTCTGATGAAGGTACAGTCAGTGTGGTGGGCTACAGCTCTGGCCAAAAGGGTCTTTCCAGTACCCGGGGGGCCATAGAGGAGTACACCCTGCAGGGGTTCAAACATACACACACGTTTTATGAAGTCACAAAGTAGCTGAAGTATGTAAAGTAAATATAATTTACAACCCGACATGAAAGTGGCCTGTTTCCCATCAGATAATGTAGAAAACTGCTTTCTTCTCAATGACCCACCTTGGGCTGTGCAATGCCCAAAGCCTCGAACAGCTCTGGGTGCTTGACAGGCAGCTCAATCACTTCCTTGATCTCTTTGATTTGTTTATCTAGGCCACCAATCATCTCATAGGTGGAGTCTGGCACCTTCTCCACCATCATTAGGGACACCAGGGGATCCACTTTGTTGGGAAGGATCTTGTGCAGGGTGTAGCTGTCGTTGCGCAGAGCCACACGGCAATTTGGAGTCACCTGATGAAGATTCAACAGAGACATAACCACCATGTTTTTCATTGATACTGGGAGTAAACTATCAATACCCATAAGCCATGCAAAACTAAGAACTACAATACTAACGTCATTGATGTCAATGTTCTTGTCCACATCCACTACAAATTTTCCTTCTGGATGAACCTGAAGATATTAGAAAAATGTATGAAGTGAATTGATCAAGCACACGAACCAGAGTGTTCAAGTAAAAGGAACAAAAGATACCTTGACCAAAACCTTCTTTTTGTCCATAACCCTAACAACTTCTCCTACATACGACCCCTGCTCCTGTAATAACTGCAGCTCTTCTCGAAGCAGGCGGACTGAAAAGATCAACCAAAAACATAGCTTTAGTATCTTTTGTTAGAAAAGATGGGAATTTTATCAGAGTGAGACCAATATTTGGCGATACCCTTGGCATTGAGTTCATTCCTCTGCGCTTGCAGACGTCTGAGATTTTGGCTTTTTTCATTCACCGTCAGCTGTTAAAGAGGATCATTAATAGTTAGAATTAACTTTTTGGCAGTCAAATCAGTGGATTAATACAAATTACAAAGCTTACCTGTAGCTCTTCAATCTTTGACAAGTAGTACTGACGGAGGCCGGAGCCTCCTTTACTTTCCACCACCTCCATCTGTCAAATCACAACCATTGTTATACACAAAAGCCTGTTGCGGTTTCTTCTACGGACATCGAGAAGAACAATCCGTTCTTTTTGGAATATGTAGTAAGATCGGTAGGATTCATGTATTGCTGATTACTTTTCAGCAGATAATCAAACGAAATGAACGAAGAAATAAGACATTAACGCGGAGAACAGACCGTTTGTCTCTACATATTTAATGTAAAAAATGTTCACTAGGCGATAAAAGATGAAACGTTAAGATCACAATATAAGGTAAATTTTTATCCGGAGTATTTAAACCTGTGTGTACGCGGTACTTACAAGCGGAGACAGGCTGCTGCCAGTCATTCGGGTTAGCCAAGCTAGCTACAATGAGACAGCAAACGTACTACATTGCCTTTACTCAAGTTATACTTCAATCTTTACCACGCAACACATAAGTACCGCATAATACAGCCATAACGAAGCTATTTCACACAATCGCGTTATTACTGCATTGCCCGTTCACAAATAAAACAAAAATAAACTGGCGAGACAAGAGAAAACACACTTACATTATCAATCCCGTCTACCTCCATGTTGAATTTTTCTACATCCGCTTTAGCGACCGACTCATTTCCGGAACACTACTAGAACCATTTTAAACACACCGCCACCTACTGCCCGAGTTGAGAAACGACATAGCCGCGTTTGATGTTAAAATTGGACTTTAAAAAGCTGTGACTTTCCACAGTTTCAGACATATTTTTTGGATTTAAACTGAGAGGAGGAGGAGCAGCCATGGATGTTTGTAGAACTCCACACCTGAGCTCTTATATGAGCCCTGAGCAGCAGACTCAGGATCCCAGTTTAATCACCCAGACAAGTCTGGAAGGAGAGAGAGATCATTTCACACGATCTCTGTGATTTGTTTTCTTTACAAAATATTTCTGCAGTAAATTCCTAATTATAAAAGATACTTCAATGCAAAAACATGTGCAAGTATATTTATTGTTAAAAAAAATTCAAACTGTATAAAATATAAAGTCCTTTGACTGACATGCAAACATTTATCAAAGAGGATGTACAAAAATATTGGGACACAATTATCAAGTGCCTTTTTCACAAAACCTGGCACATTGAGACCTATGAATGCGGAATGTTTCAAGAAATGCAGTTCATCTCTTGTAATGGCAACAAAACCCAAGAGGTATTTCAATGAAACCTTAACTCAAAGGTAAATATGTACACAATGGCTTGGTGCATGTTGACATGGCATTCCAATATAATTAACTTTCTTGGGTGGTGTAGCTGCTTTATTCCAAAAAGCTTAACACAGCTCATCTTCCTGCCATCAAAACAATGAAAACCCTAAACTGAAATTACAATGTAAACATTCCCAGAGGAGACTAAAGGAAAAGTCTGACTAATAAAACACGTATAAACTCCCAGTAACACAATGATGAAAAGTCATCTGAACATATGAAATTCTTGGCAGAAAAGAACCCCCAAAAGTACAGGAGTCATTGAACATTTCAGAAGCAAAAGCGCTAACATTTATTAAAGACAATCCATATTTTCTGGATGTATATTTCACTGGAATGCTCCCACACTTCTGGTGCTTTTGCTTTCTGCAGATTATGGCTTTTAACTGTGAAGGTAAACATAAACCCTTTCAAAATAAGACACCACGTGGCGTTTCAAAGCACCTACACTCATGTTTTCACATCACTCCATTAACACAAACGTTACAAAAGAAAAAAACATGAACAAGCTCAAAATGGTGATTCAGGTAAATATATTTTTTAAGACAAGTTAATTTAATCAAGTTCTAAAACGCTGAAAAACTTTATGAACATTTAAGGCGAGGCATTTCTCTGTCAAATGAATCAGATTGTTGAACACACACTAAAGCTCCTAAAGCATAAGACTCCTAGGATATTAGCACAAAAACATGCCTGGCACCAGAAATGACACATGCAGCACCATTATGTCAGGAATCGTTCACACAGGACCCAGCAACGTCCACGCTGGAGCAAAGACAGATACGAGACTCAGGTGTGGGCTTCACTCTCAAGTACGGCTTGTGTACGCAAGCTTCAGATTTAAACGTCTGCAGCTCTAATCATCATAAAACTCCTACTTTTATGTACTGCACAGCCTTCTCGTGGGGAACTTGTAGGGATTTTCTGGAAAAAATAACCTAATCTCATTTACTCATAAGACCTTCCAGGGAAAATGCTGCATGTTTGAAATTAGTTTTAACATTCCGGCCAGCTGCAGGATCTGCCTTTAAGTGAGTCGGATACCAAGGACCTGCTCCAACTCTTGTCTTCTCTGCTGCACCTAAAACAAGAACCACATTGTTGCATATAAAAACGAATAAAGCAAGCGCAATGAAAGCTCCTAATTAAACACCTTACCTTGGAGAAAACATATCTACTGACAGCCTCTGGTACCCAGGGTGCCTGATAAAACTCCGTTCTTCTTTCTTCTTCTGGGTTTCCTGTTACATCTGTCATCAACTGGAAAGTGAACACAATTTAACTAAACACTATTCAGCTTTATGGTTCCATCTTTCTCTGCTTTAGTCCATAATTGTGCTGGATTTTTGCTGCAAAACTCAGGTTTCTGTATTTTCTTCTGAAACTAAGTGAGGGACTTTAATAGAGAAACAGATACAGCTGAGCATTTTAGAGCTGGTTTTTTCTTCATGGCACATCTGCATGAATATTACAGACGTGCGCTGGAGCAACTGGTAGATATTTTGAAGAACAATGTAAAATGTTCACTGGTGAAAATCTGATGCAAAAAAGCATCAGAAAGACTGTAAGTGACCAATGTTCTAAGTTAGCACAGCACTATTTTAGGAAATATTGCATTTAGGTAAATACTGTTGTGCAATCTCTATAAAGTGAAGGGAAAAACGGGATGATAGTCACCTTTAAATCTCTGCTTTGAGACTTGAGCCAGTCTTGGATGAAATCCTGAGGATTATTGCTGAAACTCAGCATAAAGTCTCTCTCAGTCTTCAGCTGGTTGATGTACTCAATTGTCTCATGAATCTGTGATCCAGAACAAGATTGTAAACACAAAGGAGAGGTGAGTGCTACAATGAGGCAGAGTGTGTGACTGGGAGAGCATTGCCTTCATCTCTAGTGCAGCAATCTCCTGCTGGTTAGTGGTGGAGGACAGGAAATTATTCATCTGGCTCTTCAGAGGGTCATCCACCTCCACATCAATGTCATAGCACGCCGTTTTCTTCTGATCAGCAGGGTCCACGCTGCTCAGAGGAAAACACCACCGGCAACAAAACAAAACAAAAGTCAGACAACCCAGAGGAAAAGGAAAACGATCCACACAGAAGGAACCTGAACTATTTGGTCATATGTGAGGGACAGACACGCCCATCCACCTGATGGTGTGATTGATGATTATGGGGTCAGGGTGCTGCAGCAGGCCCGCCAGTTTCATGGGGATTTCAGCAAATCTCATGCGGCCACAGCCAAAGATCTGAACAGTGGAGAAGATCATGAGTCCAATGTCATTCTGTGGACATATCCTGTTATTAAATGATAAGGAGCCCGTGGATTGCCGACCTGTCTAAAGTAACGGTTGCAGTTGATGTACTCTTTCTCGTGACAGTCCTGCAGCTTATTGTTTTTAATGTAGAGCCAGAGAGCCTGCATGATGCTGGCACGCGTCTGTGTGTGCACACCCAGCAGACGGGCCAAGCGGGGGTCCAGTTTGTACTGAGGAGGCTTGGAACAGAGAGCAACCATTCAATGGAAGCAACACTGGCTGGAAATGCACGCGAGTCACCCAGCTGATGGACGCAGAGGTACCTGGTGATCCAGCATGAACAGAAGAGTGCATTTAACGTTGACGTCACCGGGCCTTTTCACCTGGAACCCATCTGTCTCCTGAGTGGTGGGCATCCTGTGCCACTGAAAGGAGGTTCGAACAGAAGTTTGAATGTTAACGGCTGAACTCGCTCTAAAAAGCAATGATACGCGTGAGCTGAACGGCTGCAGAAAAAGGCTGAAACTCTCCAATTATTTGCATCAAATGTTTTTCAAATGACGTCATACCTCCACCAAGTGGTTATCAGGTCCGTACAGCTCTTTATCGAGCTCGATCACTAAGCTTTTGAAGAAAGATGAAAACTTCTTCTTCTGCTTGCCAGGCTGGATAAACAAAAAAGTGGAAAGAGAGAGAGAGGAGAGAGAGAGGGAGGGAGAGGGAGGGGGGAGGGGGACAATATTGCTTGTCTTATTCTGTTGCGTCTGTGTAGCCACATTGTTTAGTTCTGACCACATCAGCGGGGGTGGTGTCAGCACAAAACTCCAGACAACTAAAAAAAACCTGCCAACTCCCTGACGGTTTGCACAACATAAGCACTACTTCCCTTATCTCTCTCTCTTTTTTTGATGCTCCATGCAACACTCCCACGCATGCCTGCATTAACCAGTGAGGCAGGAAACAAAGAGCAGAGAAGAAAAAAGATCCTTCATGATACCCCAGATGACACAGTGAGCTGATGAAGGGAGGGGAACCGTGTCTCAGCTCATGGTTTCAATTCTGTTTCAAAAAAGAAAAGGAGTGTGTGTGTGTGTGTGTGTGTGTGCGTGTGTGGTGTGTGTGTGTGTGTGTGTGTGTGTATGTGTGGGAATGCGTGCTAGAAGTTGTGGGGTGGAGTGAAGGGAGCTGTGAACACATCTGGTTGTGAGGTTTGAGCCAAGCACTTGGGCCAAATCAGAGCAGAGCAACTCAAGTTTTTCAGAGACACTGGAAATGTGGACACATGAGAAAGGACATTAGATATTTTTAAACGTTAAAATCCCATTCGCTTACTTCCTCCAAGAGTTTGCCCTCGACCCTTAGCTCCCAAGAGGCCACTTTCTCCGAGTCCTCACCCTCGGGCTTGCTGGGAGTGTACGTGTTGGAAATGTAGATCCTGAGTTTACGTTTTTGCTGTGTCACAGAGGAAAAATAGGGCAGCAACATCAACTACTTCAGCCAAAAGCAGCAGGAAACTAGTTGTAGAATAAGCTATAGAATATTCTAAGCTGGATAGATGCTACAGAATAATGGTCAGATGAATCAGGGTTAATAAAATGACAAGGCTACACTAGATCTTATACCATTATGGGTTTCTTGATGGCTTCCTGAATCTCCATGCGTTTTCGTGAGATGGTCTGATCCAGTTTCCTCTCAAAGGCCAACAGATCCATGTAGGCTTGAGACTCGGGGACCAGGTCCCGGATCTAACAACAGGCCATCAGCAATCAACGAACCCTTCTACATATAGTCAATATGAAGCGTGAGTCAAGGGGTGAAAATCATGTTACCCTCTGTGGGAGCACCTTGTCGGCCATCTTGCGCCTCTTCGCTCTAGTCAGAGAAAAACTCAGTTTCAAATTTGCAAGATTACACATGGACCCATATAACTATTTTAATTATTGGGTTTTTTTTAAGTTTAATGGGCATAATTCTGTCAGTTTTAGCCATTTGTTTCTAGTCATCTTATCCTTTCAACGGCCACCTCAGGATGTTTTTTCTAATTAAATTAGCTTTCTCAGTCCCGGTCGTTATGGCCATATTTGACTTCAAGTACTTTCAAGCTAAATCAGAAAGTTGCTTCCAGCCTGTAGGACTGAATAAACCCTTTATACTTGAGAATCTAAAGACAACATCTCCATTGTCCAGTAGTCTGTAAATACGCAGTCACATCAAAACCTGCCACTTTTATCAGCGTGGCATCGCTTAACAGTTTGAAGTCAAAAACACTCGCTGGTGTGTGCTGCCTTGTGTGCACAGTCCAGTCATGGGATGCTTTCTCCTCGTGTCCGTGTGACCTGAGTCGTGCTTTTACCAGCACACAAACCAGCACAGACAACCGAGAGGAGCGACACAATCCGAAAGAAAACTATTGGTTTAATACCCTTTGAGTTAAAATGTACTGATTAATAACTGGAAGATTTTGATAAATGTCTAGATTACCACTGCTTGAACCACCGTGAGACAATCAGGAAGATCATAAACTCTTAAACGGCCTTTTTCACTGAATTGGGGTCTCGCTCTCTTAATTGTGTCGGCACTCGTGTCCCCCGCTTCTTTACCGCACAAAGAGTTTACCCTCGTCTCAGGCCTCCGAGGGCCTCCTGCTGCTGTTGTTGTGGATGCTGATGAAGGAAGCGTTTCCTCGAGGGATCCATTCCTGGAGGCCCCATCCCCGGCCGCATGGCCATGTTCCCTCCTCCATACGAGGGACCAGGCATCTGCCCCCCCATTGAAGCCATGGGGCCACCTGCTCGGTTGGGAGGCATCCCTGAGCGCTAGAGACCCAAAAGAAAGGATCATTTTAGGTCTGTCAGACTCAGAGAGTACAGATGTAATCTACAAACCTATTCATGTGTAATTCCAGTTTATTCAGACTTACAACAGGTTTTCTTTGGCCATTTTTCATACGCACTATTTCACGTTTAAAAAAGCGTTTAAAACAAGTTTTTTTTTTTTTTAAAAACGGTTAGGATGAAAAACTGGTTTGTGTAGTTGTTCGTGGACACAGTTTGTAATTAAATGTAGCACTATTTGCAAAAGTTCTTTTCAATTTCATTGTTCCAGCAGCTTTTTGAACATTTTTGAGCATCTGCTGCTGATGCGTTGTGCAAACTACCATCAATCATTCAAAAGCATTTGCAGATGACGCAGTGAATTGTAGAATATGACTCAAAACCTTGTGTTGCATATATTCTGACAACTCACTGCTTATTTTATTATGCACCTCAAATATGTTTCAGGAATTTATGCAGATTTTTCCACTTCGACCTTTCTGCTTTTGCTGCCTGCTAACAGCAAGACTCCAGGCTCCATATGGCGCAAACTGACACCAAAGTAATAACACGTATTAAATAGGGACATTAAAGCTCCAGATGGTGCAAAATGATAGAAAAGGCATGTGTTGGTCTGACAGATGGCCCTAATCATAAACACACTTTCAAAGTAAATGACAGGGCGGCCACGTGATTGCGTTTTTCACGCACGCACATGTGAGGAGAGACCGACTTTGTTCAACATCCAACCGCTTCAACGTTAGAAACCATCCGCCAAACGAGGGTTCCAACAATGGCGGCAACGCAACATTTACATTTCTTTTAAAATGCGGAAGTGGGGCGCGCACATTGACATCTTCAGTTGCATGCGAGTCATATTTGGTTCATCTATTACTTTAAATCTCGTAAAAAATGTGCCACCACTGTGTGCCTGCGTTTACTCCCCAAAGCAGAAAAGGAGTGAAACTTTAAAAAGAAAAAAAAGAAAGTAAAATCAATGTGGCGTTCACCTTTCACTTAGATCAGACTCCACGAAGTCGACTGACAGAAGGAACAATGAACGAACCTGGGGGTACTGGGGAGCGTTGCTCATAGTTCGGGGAAAACCCATCGGAGGCTGGGGCATGCCTGGCATCCTCATACCCGCGGCATGTCCAACATTCATGGGGTGCACGTTCGAATTCATCGGCGGACCCGTGAAACCTCCTCTGGATGCCATCTTCGAGATCCACAAGTGGTTTTTAAAGTGACGAAAACTTCAAACTGATTCTGACCAAAACCCACAACTCGGCGACTTGCTCAACAAGCGCCAACGGTGCAACTCCCGAGCGAGGCTGGCCGACAAACCAGTCCAGGAGGGTCGGGTTCTGGTTTGACAGCAAACGGACTGTCAACAAAAAGCTAGCTAATGTTAGCTCGTTTCTGTCGTTTCGAGTTCCGGGATTTGCTTCTGCCCACAACCGCTCTTTTTCTGAAGCTCAAGTGGAGGTTCTGTGTCACCTCCTCCCCTTGTTCTAAGTCTTAGCGTAGCTAATAAAAGCCGGACCTCGCCCGCAGAACCTTTGAGTCTTTAAAACGACACCAAATGTGAATATAGCTCATAACTGCTTACACGCAATGGGCAACGCTGCCTTCAGCAATAACCGTAAATTTCTGTTATTGATTGAGTGTCGGGCATCCCGCTCCCTCCCCAACTCCCTATTATCTACTGCGCCGAGACGTAAAATGTGGTTATTTCGACGTATAATCACGCTGTTATATACCTCAAAACGGTCAGGTGCTGGTTATTTATGGGGCGCCTTCTTTAAAGTAGAAACTATCATTTTCAAATTGTATCGTTTTTCGACCAACGTTCAACAGTGTAAGAACTCAGATGTCGGATTTTAGAAAGAGCACATTAAATCAGCATATTCATCAGGTCCGACATTGAAATAAAACTAACGACAATTGACTTCCGGGATTCTATTTTAAAGGTTCAAAGAATTACATTTTCTTTAGTCTGTTAACATAGGGGTTTATATAGTTACATTAAATTTCACAAATGAAAAATAATAATAAAAAAAAACATTCCCCCACATGTGCTTTCCACCTGTAGTACAGCATAAAAAAACTAAATACAGACACTATATATAGAATATAATGTGCATGTGCGTGGCGATTGATGGAGGTGTCCTTGATGGAGGTAACTATCTTCAAAAGTGGGTAGTTTTGTTGCACCTTTGTTGCATGTTAAACTTTCCACTTCCATTAAAGTTCCAGCTGTGTTAAGATAACTCGTCAAGGTAACAGGTAACAAACCATTTATTTTCTTAGACAGATGAAAAATTGAGCCATGATAGCAGCAATTCAACTATTGGAATATTTACACACACAAAGGATATAGTAACCCTTTACAATGTAAACACGTGATACAAAGACATTTCCGAATGCTAGAAAACAAGCCGATCTATCCACCAAAAATAAAACAAAACAATCCTGCTTTCTGTAGCAAACACCTGCTTGTATAGTAAAGGTTCAATGACTGAACATTAAAAAGTTTCCACAGGTGAAAGAAACTTTCATCTTCCCCTCTCTCTCACACACTCTCTCTCTCTCTTTCTCACACACACACGTGATATTCAGAAATATTTCAACTGAAAAACTATGAGCCTGACAGTGAATGTGAAGACAAACCATTACTGATGATTGTCTTTGACATTATTTTTTATGTGATTTTTTTCTTTTAAAAATGAGGATTTACACATACACCTACTGACTAATCATTTTTTAACTGTATGTGCACATTTTCACTCCTCACACACCATCGCTGCTTGGCTGCTAGGTTAATTTCACCAGAAACTACCTGTGTAAATCAAAACCCATCATAGTGATATTTATCATTTTGGACTCCAGCAAATACATAACTACACAAAGATTATTTTTTTTAAAAAAAACAAAAAAAACAAAAAAACGAGCGTTCTTACAGTGATTCTGTTGAGAGGAAAATAACCTGTCAAGTATGCGGTGGGAGGTCTGGACTGTTTCTGCACAGCGGTGAAACACCATGAATGTCCGATAACTTCACAATACAAAGACCCAGGTGTGAAGCATTATTGATCCTCCTCTATGTGAACGTAGTAGAGTGAGTCACTGAGGGAATGCCTCATCTTTCATTAGCATGCGCGGGCTTTCCTGGTTCTCCATCCGCCGCCTTGGACCCATCATATCTGTGGAAATAATCATGAGACTGGGTGTCACCTGACCCTGAATCTTAGTATATTCTCTCACTGCAGGGCATAATGGAGAGGAAAAAACAAACATCATTCAGATGTGAATTTACTGGCCAGAACATTACACTTGTAGATTACTAATCATCTTCAAAATGCTAGCCAAAGCTGCTAATTAATCACCTTACAATGTTGAAGAGGGTGTGATGGAGGATTTTTTTTAAGGATTTATCATTTTCATATAGTCGTATGAACATACAGTGTTGGTACCAGTGGTGCTCATCTGATCACATCCGTTCGGGGTCCTATGATGGCCAATAACTGTTTACACTAATTTACACAATACTTGATGATCTTATGGATGACACCTTTAAGGGATATTTGGAGGTTGAATGATGATGAAGTAAAATGCATTTCTGTCTGTGAGGTGGCCAGTAGTCAGGGCTGTACTGTATGCATTCTTAAAGCAAAACAGGAATTCATATTTGGCCTTCTAAAAACTGATCTGCCAAAGCAAAGCTGAAAATATAAAAGACATCAACAAATGTCAAAATGGGACGTGATGTAATGCCAAAAGCTAGCTAAGCACAGCATTATTGTTTTCTCTGTATACCGAACAGCATCCCTGGGTTAGTGACATCGATCATAGAATATATTGCCAACATTTTCTGCAACTATCTGGCTAGTTTCAGTGTTGTGGAAAAGCACAGAGAATGACGTGACTACAAATGTCCCTATTAGTCACTTATATGTCCAAATTAACAAAGAGATATTTGTGACTTACTGTTTTTATGCTTAAATGATTTGGATCTTCTGGGTGAGTTTGGATTCTTCAGTGGGAAAAAAAAAGAGAAAATGTTTACTGAAACAGATCAGTTGGAGTTAAACATGACAGTATTTATAATGAAAGAGTACCTTGTCAGATTTCCTTTTTTTGGCTGTGAAAGAATTACATGAAAATTTAGAAGACAATCCTTCCAGAGACCCATTTATGTTACACTTAATCCTCCCATGGCAATTAATGCGCAGAAAAACAACAGCACCAGAAAATTACCTTTCTTTTCGGCCCCGTAAGACCAGTCGTTGTCATTGACATCATCGTTGTCCTCTTGGTCACTTTCAGACTTGTTGTTAGTGTTGTTACCAGTGACGATCCTGGAACAGAGGGAAGGAAAAGGTGTCAGAAACCGGCTTCGGCACAACCGCAAACAATCTTCCCCATTCAGTGGTGCAGATCTGAGCACAGAAATCATCTCAGGAACACACGCGTTCACAACTGGGTTTTCTTTTCAACATAACTAGGCCAAGCAGAGGAACTTTTATGGTTCTGAAACAGAGCTACCAGCAGCACAGTTTTCCATTAGCGAGTGTGCATGTTAGCTCCAGCTTGACCGCAGAGGATGCCAGAGAGTTTACCCAGCATTTGGCGAGGGAAAAATATGAAGAACAAGAATGATAGTTGCTATGTAGCATCATCCGTAGTAGTGAACCAAAATACACAAAAAGCTTGAAAATTATCCAGGTCTGTAGGCACTGTACATGGCAGAGGCATGTTGCCAAGGGCAACACATTTTTTAAAATACAGTCAGTGAGTAAGTCAGCCATGTTAACAAAGCTGCAAAGCAAGATCTGCACCGACTGGAAAACCCGTGTACATGAGGTCAAACTTAGTGTGAGACCTGTTTAGGGCCTGAACAGAGCATCAATATTCCACAGCACATGCATCAATATAGCCAATACCTGCATTTGGGCCAGTCTAGAGAAGCAAACTTGATTTGAGTTTGCACTGGTTCATAGCTCTCTCCCTCTCTGGGTTACCTGCGGTTGGCTATGCGACTGCTGTTGCGTCCCATTCCCAGACATTTCTCAAGGTGAGGGGCAAAGCGTGAAGCGGCGATGCTTCGGCTGCAGTTAGGACAAACACACTCCTTGTTTTTCCACTGGTTGTATACCTGGCCAAAAACATCCAGCCCCGGCTGGTCCACAATTTCTGGAAATGTAAAAGCAGGTGCCTGACTGTTCTGTGTTGCATTCTGCCTTAAAAACATAGACGGCCTGATATGAACACATTTGGGCTAGTGGTGATGACTGGGCACATAAATTGTTACCTTCTTCCCCCGGGGAGAGCGAGAATGAGTTTGAGCTCACCAAAATCCCTCATGCTTTCTTGGTCTGTGTCATCCAGGAAAAAATAGCCCTGCTTGACAGCCCGGTGGACCTCGAAGCAAAGACCCAGGCATGCGTCCTCCACCAGGTCAGACAGGATGTCCTGAGCGAGGCCCTGGCAAGGAAGGAAGCAAGCAGACGCGGTGGTGCAACAGCCTCCACACCTCATGTGCGTTTGTAAAGTCACTGGAAACACACTGTAGCTTCGCTGCACTCTACCTCCAGCTTGCTGCTGTCCAGGCCGGACATTGAAACCTCCTCCATTTTCATTTGCCAGCACTACCAGATGAGCAGTCACTGCTGTGGTCATGCTGCAGAGCAGGAGGCATCGGCCAAAACAGGGCTGCAGCAGAAGGGGGGAGGCATTCAGTCAACAACAGTGGCATCACCCACCCTGCTAAAGCAAGCGGAGGAAATCAGTTGTGAAACACTTGACGCACTGAATGATGCAGCTACTCACAACTACACGTTAAATGCTGCCGGAGAGACACTTCCCACGTTCACAACCTGCGGAACAGCAGAAAACAGGAAACTTATTGTCTTAGACGGAACATGACGTTCGTCCACTTTTCTCCTAACCACCCTACAGGTCTGAACGTTGCTGCTGAAGGAGAGTAGCTTAGCCAAAACCATGTTGAAGAAAACAAAGAGCGCGGCTGTAAATAGGCTGGAGGGACACAACATGCCAAAGTGCTGAGGGACGCGAAACACCAAACACCCGGGTCAAAGGTGGCTCAAACTAGGGAATAAACGTATGAATTGTGCCACGTTTGACTCCCCAAGCAGAAATTAATAAGGCTACACTCGACTGATTGGTCGCGTAAATTACGTTTGGCTCCAGCGAGGCTCGTCCGGGAACCCAACACCGGTGCTGCACTGCGGCTGTTCGCCTTCCAACCCCACGCACGAACCCGGGGCTCCAAAATTACCCGCCTAGGCCACTGTAAACCAAATCAAGCCGGAACACTCAATCACGGCGAAGCAAAACGCTAATTGCGTTTATTTACCCATTTCGGTAGGCATCCATCTTTGCACCATGGAGCGCAGACAGTTCTAATCGATCCCCGAGCCCGCATCCACCGGCGGTGAGCGCACTTCAGCCCTCCGCACAGCCCCGCACAGCCCCGCACAGCAGTGCGTCTTTGTGCCATTTGGACTTAAGTGGAATTGAAAAAAAAAATAAATTGGTGTGCCAATTGTTTGAACAAACGTGTTCATTATCATTTTCATACTTTCTTATAATCACTGGCCAATATCAACATAAGTGTTCCATCTCTGCCCACAGGCCAGGAACACAATAAGTTATAATGTTTTGCAGTTCGGGTGAATATATTATATAAATAATAAATATAATAAAGTCATTTTAAAATAATACGCCAACACACAATAGCTTATCACAACTGATGTTTAAATATAACATTTACAAAAATAAGCAGACAAACAGTATTTATTTTCTCACTTCCCAAGAAGTAATTTTGTGAATTATAGTCTCCCTCGGTGTATTAGGTTTTTACAAATCACAAATAAGTTTATTTTGTTTGAAAATAGTTTTGAGGATCCCGTTAGAGCGTTTGTACCCTGAGCAGACGCAACAGCAACCCAGTTAGTATTTGGCTGTAAATTGGTTTTGGTTCCTTGGCTCATTGATTCCATTTTATAGGTGCTTATAATCCAGCACTTTGCTCATCATAACATAAATATCACCTTATAAACCCAAAGGAATTTATACACCGAGTCAGTGAATATGGATCAATGGTCCCAAAAAAAAGAGGAATCCCTCAGCGTGTAGACGAGAGCAGTTTTTAGGCAGCAACAGGCTCCAAAGAATAACATTAAAACCCCATCCAGCTATTCAAAGACTCCAGAGTCCAGCTTTGAACAAGACCTGCCCTGGTGTGCATTCCCATCTCATCACCTAAAACATGAACGGCATGTCCTCGTCTTCCTCGTCTTCCTCTTCACTCTGTCAAACAGTCGTTTACATGAATAACGTGATGCATGAACGCTAGCTTAAAATGCTAAATACAAAGGATATATCACACCTCTATTGAGTCAAAGTACAGATCTTCACTGCTGCTATCATCTGTAATGTCCTCGTCCTCTGAATCCTGTTTTTTGAAGTTAAAAGAGCTTTACTCAGTTGTACTTTTCATCAGAAAGATGTGTTTCATTAATTTCTGTGTAAGTGTACTGCTGTAAACTCACAGACGGCATAGGGGGGAATTCCTTATGTGCTGCAGTGTTAATATAATTAAGGTATTGAAATTTCTGCAAAGACAAATGTAGAAATAAGCTTAGTTGAAGCGTGTCGGGCAGCATGGCAGCTGAGTGTTTCCCATATTCATGCATGCTTACGCTGGGATTTTGTCTCCGATACTCTTTCTGTTCCTGTGGGTTCAGTCCCTGAAGAAAGAAAAAGACTCATCTCAGACGTCAAGCGGCTCCCATGTTTTAAATTAAAACTGTAGATTTAAACGGAAAAACACTGGCAGGAGAAAATAAATGTACCTGAAACCACTGCTGAAGCTCCAGTGAGTATTTTGCTATATTTTCCTCCTGTTTTTTTTCGTATGCTTCTTTCTGCACAGAAGAGAGCTGCTTCCAATTCTGGTTGATCTTAGCAAAGCGAATTTTTGTGTCTGGGATATTTTTCTTCAACCGCTTCATCTCTTCTTTTATATAAATGTGATAGCTGTATCTGTGGGGGGAGGAAGCATGTAAATATGGCTACAGACAGACCATCATGTGCTGCAGGAGTGAGAGGCGTCTTTTAGCCACGCCCACGTTCATGCTCACCTTGATGGCATCGGAGGCTCGCCTGTGATTGCTGCTCTGCCATTACGGCTCTGCAAATGAACACAAAAATAAGTCTCAAAGCAGATAGAAATCACAAATAATCCCCAACACACTGCTGCTCATGCACTTATACACACACACCCACACGAACACGTATATACAAACACACATACAATGTTCATCTTTTTGGTGCCATGTTGATCCAGTCCCTGCTTCTCCTCCTCTAACTCCTCCATCTGCAGAACAAATGTCTTCATCACGTTGCCTATTGCTTTAGATCAATTCCACACTGGTATTTTTGTAACCATCTCACCATTAGACAGCAGGTCAGGTCATTTTGGTACTGTCTCTTCAACTGAAAGAAAAAGTATTTATGTAATTGGTAGATTCTGCAGTCATCCCAAATGAGCTCCCATCTTCATACCTCTCTACAGCGCACACTGTACTCTTGCCTCTGCTTTTCAGTCAGTTCCTTCCAACGCTTGGCCAAGACAGTGCAGTACATTTTTTTAGGAACTCCTGTAATATGGTTCACTTGCTCTTTGCAGAACAGATTATATCCGGTTCTAAAATCACACACATACAGAGGAGATGCTGGGCCTTTATAAAACACTACCCAAAACACATCTGCATCATGTTTGAATGGTGCTTTGCAAAATGCTGAATTGCAATGTCCTCAAGTGGATGAAAATGTAAACAGGACTAAAGGACTTGTCAATAAAGGTTGAATGAATAAAAGCAAAGACTACATGTGTCAACTTAGATCAAATTTGATTGAAAGAAAAACACGTCTCTGATGGATTGACACAAACTAATAAAGCTTTAACTTTCTACTCTATTAACTGAGCAAAACAGCAGTCATTAATGCCATTATTGTGTCGTGGTGCTTACTGAGGAGGCCTGGCTGGCAGCAGCTCTTCACACTTTGGTGTGTTCTGTTAGAGAAAGATCACACGTCAGCGCAAACACAACTGTGTTCATGTGTCCATGTCCAACATCATTTCATTTATTTTAGAAATGCATGAATGAATCCAGCCAATCTTCCAACCATTACATGGAGTTCATCAGAGTCTGATTAGTTTGTTTCTTGACTTAGTGCTGTTCAAACTATCTTAATACTGCACCTGTACTCACCGTCAATACCCCGATGTCAAAAGCGTACTCCCTCTTCATCTGAAAGAAACAGGTTTTTATTAAATTCAGAAATTTTGAGTCATCCCAAACTAACTGTGTTCGTACCTCTTTGCAGCGTGCGCAATACTCTTTCTTCTCATTTTCAGTCAGCGCCTTCCAACGTTGAGCCAAGACGACGCTAATAGATTTTTTAGAAACTCCGCTCATGTGCTTCATCTGCTCTTTGCAGAACAGATTATATCCAGTGCTAAAATCATACACAGAGAAAATAATGAACATTTAAAAATTTGTGTATATAGCGCCCCCTAGTGGACAA
The DNA here is from genome assembly GCF_003711565.1 of Takifugu flavidus. NCBI lineage: Eukaryota > Metazoa > Chordata > Actinopteri > Tetraodontiformes > Tetraodontidae > Takifugu > Takifugu flavidus. The sequence continues at coordinate 16,096,661 of NC_079520.1, forward strand.
GGACGAGTCGGCAAATTTTCCATGACACCTGTCAAACAACTAAAAAATTCTGTAGAACTTGTGACTAATACAGTGAAGGAGTGATGATGTTTCTACAGATCAATGGATAAATTGATACAATTGATGTTTCTTCATCAAAATCAAACTTAAAAGTGCATTGCATTCTTTTCAAAAGACTATAAGCTAGTAAAATAAAAAAGAACTAAGTAAAATGTGATGAAAGAAGTTTTGTAGAGGCAAATCAACTTCTATTGATGCTTTTGCTGTGGTGTGTGCTGCTTACGAAGGAGGCTTGACTGACAGCAAATCTTTTGAAGGCTGTTCATCCTGTTAGAGAAAGGTAACACAAGATAAACTTTAACTATGTTCATGTGCCCTTTCCAAGATACAAATTAACAGTACAACATCATTTCAGCAATTCTAAACATATTAACAGTGGTTTGGGAAACAAAGCAATGAGCTCAGCTAACAGCAACATGCAATAAAACTGGCTGCATTACTGTCACTTACTTCTGCAATGGAAACACAGAATTCATTTGTTTTCATCCTCTTCCTACACCCAGAGTCCTGATGTTGTTCCCTAAATACAAAAAAACTGCTTAACTGGGTGCCATCAGGGAATCAACCTTGGAAAATGACAATTATGTGTTATTTTAGTTGTCAAAATCCCTCATTTATTACCTACAAACTTGTGTCTTTCTGTTGAAATCTTGAAGTAGTGGTTTGTCCTTCGTATAATGTACCTGGAAAACAATAGAACCCCTAAACAAATGAATAGTCTTCTTTTTTCAATCAAACATTTAATGGTACCATGTTAATTATTGTAGTCTTATGTTGAGCCGTGCTACACTAGTTTATTTTAAACAGCAACTACTTTTTTATTATTTTTTCCCCTGAGGACTAATGCAGAGAAAATAAGCTGGTATTTGCAGTGTCATCTAACAGATCACACCTCTTTAACATCCCACATCTTGCAACATCTGTAAATATCTTCACACAGCTAGTTATGACAACTTGAGCTCCATTTTTACCTGGTTGATGGGATTAGTAAATGTTTCTTCAGCCTCATTAATGAGCTCTGTGAGGCTTCGAATCTTGCGAATCTGAGCAAGAAAACATCACAAAATTAGTGTTTTGTTCATTAGTAAACACAACACTTTAATGAATTTGCCATCTCTCACTTTCCAGTTAATATCAGTGCGAAGTAGGCAGAAAAGTGTTTCTCTCATCATCAGCCAGAGTACGGTACTAAATATACTGAGTCTTGTCTTCTTAAACGCTTTATCCCTTTAGAATGGGTGAAGGCAGGTCCGTCCCTGGATGAGTTGTCAGTTCATCACAGGGCCCTCTATGAGCATTTATGGGTTTGACAACAGACTGAGCTGCACCACCTCCAATATATTGAGTAAACCAACCAAAAGAAAAGTTACCCAATGAATTCTGAATTAAAATATGCAAGACAAAGTGAAGTCCACTACTAAATGTTACATAGAGGGAAAAGTGTTACAGGGTTGGGATGAAACTTAACACTCTACATCTCTTGAAACTATTGCAGTTTTTGTCTGTGTAAACTATTACCAACCTTCCATAAAATCTCCCCCCACTTTGTCTGACATGCTTCAGCTGAGAAAGGTGGGAACGCCACATTTTCCCACTGTATAGATTTCATGCCGGCTATGTATGAACATGTTTTGTATTTTTCCGGGACGCTCCTTTTCAATTCAGCCAGAAGCCTCTGGATGTTCTGCGTGGTCCAATCTATGGCGATAAACACATCAATTCATGTTGTCAATGGTATCATTTAAACACACTTAGCTGTGATCACTTACCACCCTCATTTTTATGTCTACTCATTTCTTTTTCAAAATAATAAGCCTTGTTTATTATCTGAATGCAGACAGCGCGTTTCTCAGAAGATTAACATTAGCTAATAACTAAAAATCTATGTAGAGAAAGTTGAGTATCTAGCCAGATATACGACCGATGTATTAGCAATCTTCAGCAAACACTTTAACAATAATAAACTACCGCGTCGCCACCGGTTGTTATCGACGCCTTATGGAGACACTCGGAACTTTGCTCCGGCCGCTCTTCTACTTCCGCCTTCTCTTCTTCTCCCGTTGGACGGTTGTTTACAATCGTGGTTTAGATGCAACAGCGCCACCGACTGGCCTATTTCAGACTTACAGATCCTGTACCTAATGTGAATTCCTATCTTCAAATACTACTTCTAGTACTACTAAAAACAACAACAATAGTAATAACAACAACAGCAATTGTTATTATGCTTTCATCTTTTCTGTTCCACCTCTACTTACTAAGCTCCTGACCAAAGTGTTTTTGACTCTTGACCAATACTGATTTTGATTTCACTGTTTATTTTCAATATTAACTGCTGTCTCCTCCCCATCCATAGCAGTATGTGGAAATCATGTTTTGGATCCTCTTTTGGATCTTAAGAATTGTCTGAACTGAACTGTTACAGGTTACTTTATTTAACTTACAAGTCATTAAGAAACACCTACAAAAATCCAGGTGACAAACACTTAAAATGAGCTTGTAAAAATGGCAAAATTGCTGAGTTTGCGACACAAAAACCCATTCAAACATCACACACAGGCATGGTGGGAAAAACTGTGTAACTACCCCAGATCCTCATCCTCTGCTGCCTGATCAGCTGTTCAGCTCCATTATGTGTGACTGATTACCACCTATGCCCACAGGTGTGCAGGTAACCCAGAGCAACACCAGAGCCTCTCTGACGACACACCCACACTCATTCACACACCTAAATGTACACACATACAAATTGGGTACAACAGCTGCTAAAACAACTGTTGCAGAGTAGATCCATCTCATTAGCCTTTATCCTAAAAAACCCATCCACAGCTCCATGTGTCCACCACAGCTCAACAGCATAAACTATAGGATGATTAGCATGCCTTTTTAAATTATTCCATCGAATATATATAAGTTGCTTCATTGCATCTTTACATTTACTTACCAATTTCTAAGAATGATTGTTGATGATTGATTGTTCCAGGTAGGTTTAACATCAAACTACACTCTTAAAAAGCAATTTCCTCTCCTCTCTCATCCTTTTCTTTGTAAAGTAAATTGCTTCTATTTTTTTCTGTTTAAAACTTGAATGCTGACTCGCTTCTAACTCAAAGATTTATGCAATTCTAAAACGGACTTATAATGTCTGAGGGCTTAATAAAAAAATATGTTGTCATTTTAGAGGTAGTCTTTATTGTTTATAACAACACATAGTGATGGTAACAATTTAACATAATTCTCAATTGCACCATGTTTTTACTTTTATCTCCATTTATCATTAATCTACCAGATATCAGGAATTTTAAATTTTTTGAAAATTTGTATTGAAATTCTTGAATGTGTCCATAAATACAAGAATAATGAAACAGTGAATATGCTTATTATAGATATATAGAAAATGTAATTCAGGCAGCATTTCCACTGAGGATCAAATGTGGTTATTTTTTTAAAATGTGACTGGTGCAGCATACCTCATTAGAACCTAAATAATTGAATGAGTTTATCTAAGTAAAGAAAAAATGTATTGATTGAACCTATATCAGCATTTCTGTGATGCTTTATACTCGTAGGTAGATGAAACATCACTTTCAGTTTCATGTGAAGTACAGAAAATGGTTCTAAAATAACAATCTTGAGGTCTACAAAGGCATCTGAGATTCATAGTACACATCTTGGCCTGGCTCCTCCTCAAATGTCACTTTGGCATCATCGGCATCCAACTGAAAAAACAAAAAGAAACAGACAGATCAGCAGGTTTACTGCTTACCCACACACCTTTCTCTGCGGACGCCCCTGAATTTACTTCACACCGAGTGGATATGGAGTGGACCCTTACACATTTCATTTCCACTTCAGTGAAGAAGTGCCCAGTCATGAACATGCGCAGAGGGATGGTAAGAATGAGCACAAAGGGAAGAGCAAGGGAGATTGGACTTGACTTTACGATCCACAAAACCGCAAGGCACACAATCTGGATGGCTGTGAACACGTGCATCCGTCCGGTGCTCACCTGCAAACATCATGCACAAGCATTAATGGATGTGACGGAGCAACAGGTCGACATTCCAAAACGTGAACAAGGCCTGGAATAACAATGTTCTATGATGTAGATTTTCACTTGAAGTGCAATCATTACAGCATCATATACTGTAATGCCAGCCATATCATACACTCGAGTACTCGATTACATCCGTGGCTCATCAGAGAGAAGAGTGTTTTTACCTCTCAGGATGACATTTCTAAAGCACAGTTCAGTTGGTTGGTGGCGGGACTCTTACTCTGTTGACGTAGGGCTCATCGGGGTGGTATTTCTTTGGGATGAGCAGAAGCAGTATCCGATCCCATAACTGGATGCCATTCAGAGAGGTGACTCCCATGTAGAGGAAGATCCCAAAGAGTGCCGAAATTGGAATCATCTTCAAAATAGGCTCCATCAGAATCGACAATCCTTCACAGACAGACATTCACAGGCTGAGTTGGTGTCACCAAGACTCTGTGCAACATAGCTTCTCAGGACATCACCTACCAACCAGCAGTGCCACCAGAACGCCACTGACCCTCTGCTCCATCACTTTCTCAATCACAGGTTTTGGTCCTTTGCTCATAACGGTGAGAGCGTTGGCATGGGTGACTGATCGCACCGTGGCGGCACTGAGCCACGGCACGCCAAATATTGCGCTCAGCCCTCCCATGCACACTAAAATCAACAGGTCAAAGTGGAACCCGGAGCCTTTGACCATCTTCCTCTCAGGTTTACTCACAATCAGACTGCAAAGGGGTGGAGGGTGTCAAATTTGGGAAATACCTCTTTTAGCTGAGTGTATGTGTGATGTTTTTGACTCACGTTGTGATCTGAGATTCCAGAAAGATTAGAATGAACACGAGCAAGGCCGGAACGCAGCTGGCAAACATCAGCCACACCGGGAAGGGCTCATGTTCCCCGAAAGGGTTGATAAGCCAACCTCTTTTAGCTGGGTTGGACACCATCAGCCCTTTGGGAACAACTAGTTTCTGTAAAGAAAAATCTACTGGTTTCACTTTATCCATCCATCCATTTAAAAAAAAACAACTTCTGTTCAGTAAGTGGAATAAAAGTGAACTCACCTGGGTGTAGGTATCTGCAATGTTGTAGTCCAAAACAATCATGAGAAACATAGAAATAGGAACACCAAAGTCTCCAATCAGACGCCTGACCTGGTAATCAGAGATTAGACAAACATGCAGTTGGCCGTTGAAAAAAATGCTCACTTCACTTCAAATGACCAATCAACCAGTGTCCCCATTCTCTGAGAACCCACCTTTCCAGGAAGGAAAGTGCCGTTCTTAAACTGCCGCAGGAAGAAGGCGATAAAAAAGCACCCCAGCATGAGGCACATGGAGAGCAGGGCTGTGTTGGGATAAGGTGGTTTAATGGTGTTGATGATGATCGTGGTGTTCCCGGTTGCGTTGTCATAAATGAGCGTCTCTTCCACTCGCGGGTGCCAGGGATTTTCTACAGATGAATTCACGTGGTCGTAGTTCAAAATCAGTGGATGATCCTTGAATATCTGCAGAGAAGATGGGTGGGAGTGAGAGACGTCATAACTTCTAAACAAAGAAGTTCGTCAATGATGTTTTACCCTCCCCAGCTTGGCAAATGTTTCATAGATGAAGATAAGGGAGATGAGGATGGAGAAGATTTCCTGGGTGAAGCGGGAGATGAAGCGCACCAGGAAGCTGCCCTCAAAAGCCACGATGACCACCACAATGATGACCAGCCACACTCCCACCCACACTCGCCCCACAATGTACTCGATGCCCTGAGACTTGCAGAACTGAATGGGGGGGAACAAGAGTTCAGCTCGTTGGCATCAGCAGACGTCATAGAAAAAGACTCTGAGTCAACTCACAGCATAGAACGCCTCCTCAAACACTAACAGAGGACCAGAGAATCCGATCACCAGGACCGGCTGAGCTGCAACGAAGCAGAAGATGATGCCCTGGATGCTGGTGGAGATGAGGAGCTCCGGAACGCCCATCATGTTGTCCACCTTATCAGCTGCAGCAGGCAGACAACAGCGATGTATTCTTACCAGATCATGCCTGTGTAATGTTGTTTCTTCAACAAATATGAACAAACACGCACCCAGCAAGCCGCCAAAGGTGATGGCGGGAGACAGAGCAGCGAAGTAGATGAAGATGACAGCAGCGAGGACCTGGGCATTAAGGGCATCTGTGATGTCACTCCTGTAGTGCTGGTAGCGTCTGCGGATATCTCGAATCATTCCGCCAAACGGTCGACCAGTACGGGACAGGGGATCTTCGGGTGGAGGTCCGGTGGCGATGGAGACTGGGAAGGTGGGAATTATATGGACAACATTTTAGTTGATGCTGTATGTGTGCATCTGGCATCATAAATTCTATGACTTATAGTTCAGGCACCCCTGCGAGCCTTGGAATCCCGGCGGGCTGGCGGATTGGAGGCCTGGTTCCTGTCCTGCAGCAGCTTTTTCTGGAAGCCGATGATCGAGGTGAGCATGGCTTCATTTTGGATTTCGGTGGGTGGGATGACGATGCTGCAGTCCATGAAGTCAGCCACTGCCTCCGTGAGCTCGCGGGCAGTCTTCGCTTGAAGGGCGGCCTGATTGAAGACCTGAAACGGAGGTTGTAGACGTGGTGTTTAAAGTCCTAAAATAGTCCTCAGACACTGATGAAATATTCACCTATTGAGGAATTTCACCGGAGAAGGTCAATTCTTTTTTGAATAAGCGTACAGCAGGGTCAACACTCACTTTGTCGGCCAGCAGCGCGGCCATGGCGCGGCCAGTCTCGTGATAGTCCATGTCTGCACTGCTGGGTCCCACCAGGACAAAGACGAAGCGGACAGGCATAGGAGCCTCCAAGGCCGAGCCGAGCTCCGCAGACTCTTTCAGACGCACAAACACGACTGTGGGACGTTCCAGGAAGTCCAGAGCACCTATTTCCAAGACAGAGAGAGATCTTACACACAGACAGACACAAGGATATATAAACAGGTGAAAAGTGTGTGTATTAGCACACACTGATCCTCAAGGAAAACACCTGCTTACCGACTAAAACCATGGAGGCTTCTACATGTTCAGATTCATCCCTCTATAACAGACGAGAAGAAGCAGATCTGTTCAGAAACTGTAGAAGTGAATGAGGCAATCTTGAATACAGTCCCTATTCCACTGCTGCTGTCGCCATGGCGGCAGAACATACTCTTTCCTTGACTGAAAACTTGTGCAGATCCACTCCATCAGTCAGGGCTTGGCTCTCTGGATCCGAGTGGCTGAAAGGAGAAGAAAAGGTGTCTCGCTGGGTGTTACCTGAGCCAGGCTGTTTGTGTGAAGGTCCGTCTGGAGCCCTCCTCAGCTCAGATTGAATTACGATAAAAATTCAATGTCGTAACACAGCAGAAAGGCATTAGAATAAAGGTCAACGTCTCCATACGCAGAATGCATTCCAAATCTTTAATTACATTTCTGAACTCAGTGGTTCAATTAAATTCTGAATGTCCAGAAATAAGCAATGATCAGCTCGAATCCCCGAGCTTGGCTTCCAAATCGGCTTCCCAGGAGGGTACCTGGGGTTTTGGAGCAAAGACTTCAGGACTCCGTCCCTGTCTTTAGGCCTGATCTCTTTCTTGCTGACCATCTCAGAGACCATCTTCTCAGCGATGCTCTCGAGGCTCTTCTCTTCGCAGTCGAAAATCGTCACACCTGGATGAAGGTTGCAGAGGGCAGTGTGAGGTGATTGGGAAAATGATGGAAAGTAACAGAGTTTTAAACAAACACCACACTCAGATCACACTCTGAGGAATCCAAAATCTTAGAATGAGCTTTCACCTGCATCGTCATCCTCACTGACCTGTGTTCATGGTGCGCCGCAGCTGGATGAGGCTCTTGAAGGTGAGGTAGGAGATGTGTGAGGACGCCCACACCCCAGACTGAGGGTCGAAGCACTCCTCATAGCCCCCCCATCGGCCTGTCTCCTGCCAGTAGGTCGATTGGTTCTGGTCCTTCATTGTCTTCTTTGCTCTGTCATTTGAAATGATAAAAGAGAGTCGTGCCCGGCTGAATCGACATGGTTCTCAAGGAATCTCTGACATCAGAAATGTCCCTTTCTGTCAGAGCGATATAGGAGATAGAAATCCCCCTGCAAAATAATTAAAACTGCAACACGGAAACTTTTTATACTTTACCTGATTCTTAAACATTTTGACAATGAAGCCCCTCAGATGCTGTAATCAGCTATGACGGTGATATAATATAATAGTCTTCATGCCGTGACAGTGCAGTATTCTGTAGCAAAGAACCCTTAAAAATATCACATAATCTGGAGAAATGAAAAAGTTTTTTTGTTTTGTTTTTTACGTCTAAAGCTGACCACAGCGTCCCCAGAGTCAGCATCTGATGGGGCAGCCATAAGCCATGACTTGGAAAGGAAAATCCCTGGAGGCTCCATTGTTGGGTTTGCAGGTCACAAGATGAACTCGGAGCGGTCAAACAAACGCCTCGTGAATCTCCACGCTTTCCCCACATGCCTGGGTTTGGTTGCAGAACCTCTGGGCCAAAGGCAGCCACAGAGGTTTCCATCATTCATGCCTTGTCTTGCTGTCCACACGGTGGAATTAGATGAAATCCTGATTTTTAATGCTTAAATTAAAAAAAACAAAAAAACAATGCAAGTGTTTTGTTTTTTCTGCCACTGGAGCAGCGTGCACACGTATCATGCAGCTGCCATTTAAATGTGTAATGGCTGTAACGTGGGGAATATGGATCATGATAAGGTGAAGATGTCCAGGTGACCTTGTGTCCACAGGTTAGATGTTACTTTGTCTTTTTATATCCACCAGCAGTCTCTCAGCTAAGGGCCACTGCTAGTCTCCGGTGTGGACTAGACCGCGAGTTGTTTGAACTGTCAATATAGTCGTGTGCCCTCACCGTGTGCCCTCACCGTGTGTGTGTGTGTGTGTGTGTGTGTGTGTGTGTGTGTGTGTGTGTGTGTCTACACTAAAGCCGGGGCCTTGATGGATGCAGGTTAAAAAAAAGGACGATGGTATTTTCCAAACACTCGTGTTGAGTTGATGTCAACATCAGAACTCAAGAAGTCAGATATAAACCAGCAGGGAACTAATTTACAACTGGTTGTGATCCAAACAGGAAAGCTGGATGGGACTCAAATGAATCATGTACTGGTTTCTGTTAAATTGGCGCACGAGGGTGTGCTGGCATTAGCTGAGAGAACACGTTTAAATAGTTAGATGAGACACACAAGTATTTTCTAGAGTGTCCATTCTCAATTTATAACTTTGATTTCCTCATTTGGATTCAGAATGTACCAAATCAGTATTGACATTCATTTCCAAGCTTCAGGGTTTTGATCATTTAATTACATACACTAGACACAAGGGTAGTAACTCTTTTTGGGAACTAGGCTGAGAAGCGGAGGGTTCTTGTTTCGAGCCCCAGGGCAGACAAAACATGGAAGGTGTTCTGGTAGTGGTGGGAGGTGCCAGAACACCTTCAGAGCACTGCCAAGGTACCCTTGAGCAAGGTACCAAACCTGCAAATGCTCATGTAGGGCCCTGCAATGAACTGGCGACTCATCCAGGGGTGGACCCTGCCTTCACCCATGGTGAGTCCTCCCCATGACCCCAAAAAGGACAAGACGAGACGAGATGAGACGAGATGAGACAAGACGAGATATACAGTACTAGACACAAATACGTTAACAAAATATGACCATGCGGACAAATTTATAGCACACTGTTTATGCTTTGCTAGAATATAAACTAAAAATTAGGAAGAAACAAGTAATAAAAGTCCTCCAGGGGAAGATTTGTTGGCCTTTGAGAATAAAAATAGGAATCTTATGTGGGCAGCATCACAGTGACTCAGCAATAAAACCCAATGTTTTAATGGGGAAGTAACCTGACTGCTCCTCATGTCTGCGGCGGTTCTTCAACAAGGTGCTAGGATGGATGGATGGATGGATGGGTGGATGGATGGATGGATGGATGGATGGATGGATGGATGGATGGATGGATGGATGGATGGATGATGGATGGATGGATGGATGGATGGATGGATGGATGGATGGATGGATGGATGGATGGATGGATGGATGGATGAATGGATGGATGGATGGATGGATGGATGGATGGATGGATGGATGATGGATGGATGGATGGATGGATGGTGGATGGATGGATGGATGGATGATGGATGAATGGATGGATGGATGGATGGATGGATGGATGGATGATTTTATCTCAGAGAGATATCTCAAAGTTTTTTCTGAAAACTTGGGGGTTTTATTTCCAAACGACAGCTGAAACATTCAGATTAGACGCTCCAGCCGTCAGCAGTCTCACACACAGTCTCTGGCACCATCAGGCACAACCCTGAATATTTTATCTGTACAATTAAAAAAACAAACCAAACAAACAACAAAACACATAGACATCTCCTTTTCTCTCTTTCTATCTCAACCTCTCTCGCAGACACACACACACACACACACACACACAAAACTTTTTAGTTACAGCATTAAATCTGCACCCATGTGCGTATTCTGGGACTTGTCTTTTGCAAAGTGCTTCTGAAGGCCAGTTCTGCACATCACCTTATCAAAGCATCCTGTTTGTCGCCTTTCACCAAAAAGTGCTGCGGTTCCACTTCTTACATCATTAATTGTTCTAAAATGAGCCCCATTCGCACGGTGGCTTCAGTAATAAGAAGCTAAATAGGAAGTGACTCTTACCTCCGCCAGGTAACTGCTGAGGTGAACAGTAGCGTCCAAGGACTGACCCTTGAATGGCAGAAAAGCGTGACTTTATAAACACCACCTCTTTAACGCAGTCACCTGTGTGTGTTTGTGTGGGTGCATGCTGCCTGATAATGGGTGGGACTAATACATGCACACACACACGGAAACATGTGACATGTACACTCTAATTCTCTTTGAAACACACGTCCAACAGAGTTTTCTGGTCTCACCCATAATATTGATAGTAAACACAGTGGATTGGTATGTGCAGAAAACCAGTCGTGCTGTGTCACTATCTTACCAGCATCTTATCACAATTAATGTCTGTGTTTGGAGGACAACAAGGGCTTGGATTTCACCTCCGGACTGCTCACCTTCAACATCGCCGGGGCAGAAGTTTAGGTGAAATCAGTTTTCATCTCCTCTCCTTTCACATTCCTCTCTTTCAGACCATCAGAATCCCCAATTGACCCTGAATGTATTGACAAAGCGGAGCTACCTCAAAGTGATTAGTGTCAGGTTTAAAAAATACAGGAGAGTGGGAGCAGGACAGTGGTTTGACGTTACGCTTTAATCTCTAGGTTCAATTCCAGAACTACTTAATCAAAATTTACACATGAGGCTCTTGTTCGTTTTTCGTAAACAGGTGAAACTTGACTGCATGTTTTAGATTTACTTATGCTGCTTATGTTAAATATGGAAAATAAAGAAAATATATTTATTTTAAAAAGGGATACAGATACAGAATTCACATCATTAGGACTTTTAGGTTCCAAACAAACAAATAAATAAAAACAGTTTAATCAATCATTTTGGATAAAAGACTCTGGATAGTTTCTACTTTAATTCCTCTTTGAATAAAAGTCAACACTCGTGCACAATTTATTGCCAAAACAAAAACTAGTTTCATATGGTGACACAGTGGTGGAGCAATTTGTTTAACGAGCATTGTTGCAGTAATCTTTAGAAAGCAGCCACTATTAAAGATTGGACAGAGATACAGTATATTTACTTATGCATGGCTGCACACATGTGTACATATAAATAAGCTTGTGTACAAAAAAGGAATACCTGCGTACACGTGCTACAGTGGATGTTACAACTTTGGCTTCTGATCATGTGGCTGTCATTTACAAGCCAAACAAAAAGGAAATCATTTGGTTTTAAATGCATCATCAATTAGATGCATTACTAGAAATTCATTTATATTTTGGACATTGCTTTTGTTATTGTTTTCTAAGTGGAGAATTTCTACAGGAATTCACAAAAAACAACCATCATATAATGTCAGTGATTATATTGATGGCTGTTTTGCAAATAAACACAACATTCCAGTTGTCTAAAATGGAACTTCATGACAGCACCTCCTGCTTTATTAAAGCCTTTAAAGGGGACCGAAATCTTCCGTTTTTTTTAAGTCACAAGAACTTTCTGCACCAGCTCAGTGGATTAAGGATTCTTGTGTCCGTTCACCAGTATTCGTGCAGCTGTGAAGGATTGTAAATGGGTTCTTCTCACTGTGATGAATCCTGAAAAGTTACCAGACTGAGAGTTCAACCAGCTAAATGATTTTTGGGGTCTGGGAGCTGGACATCCTAAGTTAAGCTCTGTTTGGAACATTACTATTTTTGTGAGAACAAAATGCGCTATCATACAAGATGCTGTTTTGTTTTTTGTTCCATTTAGCGGAAGAGAAAATGCGCTCACGCCTCAATACCCTGAGCAGCATGAAAACAGCGTAAAGGTAGTGCATCGAAATTAACCTTCAATGAATAATGTTCATGATCATGAACATCCATCACGGAACCTCACAGCTGCAGGCTTGTGTGGAAATGATCAGGGAGGCAGATGCAGGAGAAAGTGTGGGCGTGGTCTCGAATTTAAAATTGTTTCTTGCTCTTTGGATGAATTAATCTTCTAGAGAAGGAGCTGATTTGGCAGTTGTATATCTTAAATTAGAGGTGAGGAAAATCATTTATTGAGAAAACATCAAAAAAATGTACTGCCCTCATTGCCATAATCCCCAATCCAATTTGTTTTTCGTCAGTTACCGCTGATGAACGGCAGATGGCAGCATCACCTCTTCCAACTCCGTTGTGAAGCGCTT